>NC_056745.1:191658203-191878203 GCF_019279795.1 Protopterus annectens
GGAAATCATGTTAATAAAGCTACTGGAAAAGGCACTTCTCTGTATAATAATAACTATATCATTTCGGACAATTGAGCCTAACTCATAGGTATAAGCACATTATTTCTGTTAATTGACTATGCATTTCAATGTATATTTATTTTAGTGAGAATGTGCTTTCCACAGCAAACATGCTAATACATGTTCGAATACTTTAAGAAGTTGGTAATAATTCATTTGCTTACACTGGTTCATGCTATTAAAAGTATGTAACACAAAATGTTGAAAACTGTCTTTGGCTAAGAGTACTAACCAAAGTCACTTTTACAAATTAATCCCATTAAATTCTCAGTGACCAAAGCTTTTTAAGTTCCCAAAGTAGATACTGCAAAAGAAAAGAAATGTATGCACCTTACTATGTTCTGTATTATGATTAAAAGCAAAAAGAACATATAAAACATTACTCACTTTCTGAAGCAGAAAACAGAAACACTATTTCTGAAATATGGTGGTGACAAGAAGTATATTATTTTGTCCCTATTTCATACTACAGACTGCCAAATCTCAATGACTTACATGCATGTATAAAAAAAAAAAAAACACAAGAAAGCAACATGTAAAGAAAGATCTGGAATCTATTTCAGTACTACTTGTATATGTCTCTCAGCTGCAAAAATAAAGTGTGGATACAAGTAACATTCAATTTGATAGGCCCCATTAGCTATCTAGACTGGATGCAAAATTTATTATGGTGATTAAGACTCGAGGTATCGAACAAAATGGTTTTTACCCCATGATTAGCCTGTGAGTTTGGAACTATTCTTTTCAAATAACATAGGTTCCCAGCACATTGTTTGATAACGAACCCCTGTGATATAAATGTGCAGTTCCTATCATTATACAGGTAGACATGATGCAGTATGTGTGATGGATCGGGAGCCTTACATTTCACAGAATCAGCTGTTATCAAATCCACTGTCATTGTACTGCTACATCTGAGTTCCATTTCATACGAAGCTGCACTTCACTACATTCTGTTGCTGAAAAGCAAGATTCAAATTTTGTTTTGTTGGGTTGGTGTGGGGGGTTTAAGTGTGTGGAAGAGTATGTCAGTTTAATTGAATTTTTTGAAGTCTGGTGTCTTTTTATTGGGTTCTGTATTATTCATGCAGTTTGTCTCACTTATAATGGCATTAATATATTCAAGTAAGGGGGATCCTATGATAAATGCTCCCACTCAGGGGTAGGTAACTTGTCTCCAGCTAAAAGTCTGCTCTTTCAAATGTGTAGTTTATTGGTAAATGTGGCACATTGACATTTAACGATCTTAGTGTTAGTGGACTTGTTTTACTATCAGATACAGGACGTACTAAGGCAGGGACTTTTAGGTAATTAGAGAGGTCTATTTCTGTGAGCAAAGACGACTAAACTAAGATGAAGTAAGTTATAAATTACTGCTAAGTTTTAAACTTGTTTGCCTTAGTCTGTCAATGGTTGCCATTTCCGTCTATGAAGCTGCAACAACAAATTAAAATCCACGCTGAAAAAGTTGCACTAAATGTGTCCTTGTTCTTGACCTAGTCCAGGTGAATTTCTAGTCAATAATTTTTCTTCTTTGAGTAATGAACATAATAAAATACTACTCTTAAAACAAGCATTTCTGCAATAATAATCATGGTTAATGCACTTATATATTTTATTTTTCAGCACAAAATTACTTTCCTAATCTATCCAGGTCCTATGCATATGAGAAAATTAGTTTGTCTAATTTTGACAATTATTTCTACCACCATTAAAATGCAACTAGGTTTAAACTGTGTCCTTTATATGTACATTTCTGGACTAGACCATTTTGTCCTGACATTTTCATTCAGTCATGTATTTTTGACATCTGAATCCTAAAACATAATAGTACATTAAGAATACGTTCTTAAAGGTAAAAAGAAAGCAGTGAGAAAACTTAGCGTACTGATGTGGATCAAGAAGACTGTGTACCAATACCTGCAACACTTCCAGTAGTAAAACAAACCCATAATATTAAAGGTACATTATCTGTACGTAATGGCAAATCAACAGCTCTGTGTTGGATGTTACATGTAAAAACAAGAGTTTCTTCAAAAATGAACTCTATTTTAAGCTGACTTTCACAACGAAGAGTGAAAAACAAACATGATTCACATTATACCATTACTATATTAAAAATACCTTTCATTGTATCCTCAAATAACAATTTCTTCAGTTTAAGTAGTAAAGTTGGGAAATGAGTATATTTCTCTTTCTGGCATACTGTTTTTCTGCTATGCAATGAATGCATTTGTTTCCACTCTGGAGACATACCAGGAGATTTATATGAGGCTTCTACCCATTTGTTTTGTTGGCAGTAGATTACATTATTATATTTTGCCACTTCTCTGACAATGGTGTTGTCACGAGGGTGGACATACCATATTTACATGCATTTCAAGGACTATAATAAACAGACTAGTCTACATAAACAATCACAACTTCAGTCTTTGTTCAGGAATCAGAGATAAATTTTAGGGTGTGACCCATACACATTCGCAACACGTATTTAAAATTTTGCTTCATTTTCCACTAAGAGGCCATCTTTCAGTTCCTTGGCGGGCTGCTGGCACTTTTCCTCTTGATCTTCCAAGCTTGTGAGCTTTGTATGGTTCTTCTTTGGCTGAGGTAAATCTGGTGAAGGAATTATCAGCTGAGAAAATCTCTGTGGTGAGAAACAAAAGGATCCTGTTACTTGTGTAGCACCGGTCACACAAATACAATATTTGCATTAGCATGATGAATGTTAAGGTCAGTTGCTGATGTTGCCAAGCCCATTGGTGATATTAAGTGCACACCAATGTAGTGGGAACAGAGATTTACACTGTTCTACATTTTTGTAGCAAATTATTTAATATATTTTCTTGAAATGACAGTATATGTGATAATCCATCAAGATGCAAATCACCGTCAGCCAACAGATGCTTCAGTAAATAAACAGGCAGCATGTGGAGGTAACAGCTGATGCTTGAAACAGAGAAAAGCAGATGGAGTATGACTGGCTAACTGCATTAGGCAAAGTGTTGGTCTGAGTCACTATACATTTGTCTGTGTGAGGAACTTAACTCACATATGCTAAGTCAAAAACTAACTAAACACAAAGTGTGATGGTGTCTCATTATCCACCTAACGACGAACAACTATGTCAACAGGGAGAGCCATTTGTCAGGTGACTTGTGACCACTGGTTGCAACTCTCTGTAAGAGTAATTCATAGTTGGAAATTAAATGTGTTTGGATATGGTACATTATTTTAAGAGCCACTGGATCAAGGAGTCATTCCATCAACTCTCATATAAAGAATTAGTTACTTTGTGTGAGGTGGTAAGTAAGCTTGATACATAAACCCCTGCAAGGCTGCTCATTCTCTAGGGAAGTATCTACTGTTTTGTTTCTAAAAAAATGTATCCATTCTTTCTTTGTATCCTCTGAACAGTGTTTGATCATTTTGCAGTCACAAAATTTATAGAGACCCACTCCTATCTACTGACATTACCAGCATTTGCTGTCCCCTTTCATGCTCTCCTTTTCTAATCTTTTCTAGATTATTTACCATCTCTGTAGAGTAATCATCTGCTGCTGCTAATGTTATGCAACTTCTTCTGATTTTTGCATGCATTTCATCCCATTTCTCCATACTTAGATCAAGGCCCTTTTTTACTTTCTACCTTGCCTGGAGTGTAAACCTAGGTGAATGCATGTTTAGCTCTATCAGATCAGATAAGGCTATTCCCCCAATCTTTATGATACTGCATCACTCCTTCTAATGTTATTTATCTGTTCCTTCCCATATTTTATACCATATGTTTGCTTCTGTGACTATTCTCTGGAATACTGCATTTCCTTCTGTGGTTCTGAAAAGATTTTTTCCCCATTTCACATCAGTTCTACTTCATACCTACCACCCTGTTTCCTATCTGACTCTACCTCTAAGAACTACTGGATTCAAGAAACTCATCAATCTGTAATTCCCCACAGCTCAGTGCTTTCCAGTTTACCCATTTCATATCTCTCCATCTCACAAATCCTGCCTTCATTTTCTTAATCTTTTCTTTCCAAGTTTACTCCAGCCTCCACTTCTCGAGTTCTTTTTTGCCTGACTCATTGAGTCAATGTTCTATTATCCCCCTTTCAATTTTACCATCATCACCTTTGTTTGCCTCTATGCAATGCTAAATACCACAGTGTAGCTTGCAAGAGTGAGGGGCTTTCAAAACTCAATACCTTTCAGCTCACAACGTTTCCTTTGCCATACTTGTGACTCTTGCACAAGATACCCACCCTTCCAGGAGCAGCTCATAGCACTGACCTGCTGGGCTATAGCATTTCCAAATGAAAATATGACAATATGGATCTTTATATTCTTTATTTGTTTTTATTGTTTTTATTTTTTCTTAAAAATATTCATTGTTCCAGTTTTAGGACTTAGAGCTCAGCTGTGATTCCTTTAAAGGAAAAAAAAAAAAATGTCAGATAACGTGGCTATGCAACTTGTAAAAAAGCCTCCCAAAAGAGAATAAGGTGATTATACCCTATTCTAGGTCCTGCTGTTTTGTGGACATAAGAATGACATTTCAGTGGTTGTTTGGGCTGCTATATGGAGCAAAGAGAACACCATTTCCCCTGGCTCAGGTTGCATTGGGTGACTGAGTCATCTTAAAACAAAAGTGAAAGAATTCTTGTAAAAGGAATTGATGGTGCGAGAATGGGAGACATTTTTTCTGCATTAAATAGTGCCTTGAATAATTTCCTCAGCCTGCATAATGGCACAATATATGTTATTTTATTTAACTGTGTGTAAGAGTGCATGTGTGTATGGTCTACTTCAAATGAGCGAACACTCACAGGATCGAATTCCCCATCATCAAGACAACTTTGCCAAAATACTAAAATAGGGACACCTGACAACATCGAACCTCAGATAAGCGAAAACAGCTATCCAAAGATCCCCAACCATTCCACTAATGAAAAATATTACAAAAACTAAACTGAAGCATTCTGGTGAACTAAATTTCTACATAAGTCACCCTATACAGCAAGCACAACATCCAGTACTAACGTCCCATAATGCTAAATGACTTTATAGGAACATGTCTTCACTAATTAAGAAATACAATACATTAACTGTATTACACCATTTTTGCAGATGGGGAAGCCCCCTGCGCCCCCTCCCCCAGAAATTAAATATACCAACTCCAAGATCACACTACCATGAAAAAAAGGGCACATTTGCATGTAAGTTAATAGTGCTGAGGCTGACTACACGTCAGTAATTTCTTTTTGCTCATATGAGGTTCGAAGTTGTCAGGTTTCACTATTTTGGTATTTCAGCAAAGTCATCTCAGTGCTGTGTAATTCGATCTTGTGAGCGTTCACTCATTTCAGGTAGACCCGTGTGTGTATGTGCTTGTCTAGGGTTGTAATGGTTTGCACTGTATGCATCTGACAGCAACAAGCTAAAATAAACCACTGTGGCTATTAATGTATTCATTCATTAATTTAATTGCAAACAGACATCTGATGTGTATACAGTCTCAATAAAGTGGTTGCATTTGTGTGGGTTGTAAGTTATGCTTTATATGTCTGACAGCAGTTTGCTGAAACACATTACTGCAGTTGTTATTTATGTATTTATACTAACTGCTTATGAGAAGCCGTGGTGGTGCAGTGGTAGCGTTGTCGCCTCACAGCAAGAGGTTCTCCCGTTTGATTCTTGGCTGGAGTGCCTTCTGTGTGGAGTCTGCATGTCCTCCCTGTGGTCGAGTGGCATTCGAAAGACATGCGTAAATGGGCGTGCCTTTGTTGAAGGTTGGGCGTCAAACTGGCACCTCGGCATCATAAAAATCTACTGCCAATCATTAGCGGACCGGAGTTCTGCTGTGGCGACCCCTAACCGGGAAAAGCTGAAAGAAGAACAAGCATACTAACTGCTTATGGTTTGAAAGAGTTCCAAGCCAGTGAACAACAAAGCTACATTGTCTGAAAATGTTGTATTTTTTTGTTATCTAGTTTTAACTGTATTTTAACAGTCTGTATATATTCTAGCTAAGCTCTTTAAACCTATATTCAGTAATTCCAATAAAATGCTGCACTGCAGATTTTACCATTAAAGTAGTCTAATTATTTTATTTTTCTTAAACACCTTTATCACTTAAGGAATAAGTAAACATATATTAACAGAAAAGAAAACAAACTACATTAACATTTTTTTTATTCATATACATTATACATCACTTATCTTTTCTTTCTTTATAACTATCTTCAGTCCAACATTATATAAATTGCTGAATTCTGGACTTCCCTTAAACTGCACACTTTTTCCTCGTGAACATTATTCAGCATATATTATTTCCATAATTTCCATTTATTTCTATGTAATTGGCTCCTTCCTTTTCTAAAGATCCTGCTTCCAGTTCTTTTACCTCTTTTATAACATTCAATATTTCACATATAGTTTGTTTAGACATTGATTTCCACTTTCTAGTAATTGCTTTTTGGCAGCAAAAAGAATTATACTTAATAAGGCCTTATTATATCTATACAGTTCAGAATGTATCTTCTTAGTTACAGCCATTTGCTCACCCAATATTCCTAGCAGAGTACTCTGCAGGGTATTTTTAAAATATGTCAACTCATTACACTCCCAAAACATATGTTCCCAATCATCTCTTTCTTCCCCATCACACCTCAAACATTTGTTGTCTGAGGAAAAATTCTATGATGTCTGCTTGGGATATAAAAATATCCATGCAAACACTTCCAAGCAAAGATTCTAAACCAGTGGTGCACAACGTCCGGCCCACCATGCAATGCCATTCAGCCCCCAGAGAGTAACCAAAGAATTTTTAAAAAAGTGAAAAAATACTATGCCTTACTCCAGTCATGCAAACTTCCCAACACATGCTTACTTACCTAATTGATTGCAGTTGCACATACCTCTAATTTTAGCCATGGAAGTAACTATTCTTTCTTGTTTATAACTTGTAGTCTGTAAACAGTAGCAACGTTCTGCAAGAGTTTGTAATAAGTCATGGCTGCAAGCCAGAATAAAGTTAAATTCAAAGAAGAAAACAAGCAATTTCATGACTGCTGTCAAGTAAAAATGCCAGTCACCTGTACCTATTGCTAACTCGTAACAACTTACTATGTTTTGAGGTGGCCCGCAGATGCATTAAGAATTTGTGTAGTGGCCCTCCCCACATAAAGGTTGTGCACCATTGTCCTAAACCTTCTGGAAGGTTTGCTAGCTTGGGAGATATACATATGCCCTCCCACTGTTCTCTTGTAAATTGCTTTCTCAGCATTTATTCCCAATCTTTTCTAACCTCGTCTGATTCTTATAGTTACCATGCAATATTTTATATGCCCTACTAATTTTCCTTTTCTAACAGCAATTTATATTCTAATATTCAACTAAAACCTCTACTAGAGCGGGTCTTTCACTTAAGATTCGTCTTTACCTTTCTCTTTGCCTGTACTCTGACATTAATCCATGGTAAAGAAGGCAGTCTCTAGCCTGCAGTCCACATGTCTTCTTGGCCTCAACCTGCTCTATTACCTTTCCCTCTCAAGTTATTTGCTCCCAATACTTTGGTTCCTTTGCCAATTTTCTACAGTAACTTCCTGCTCCCTCTTGCTTATTTTCTGTATTCCAACTTGTAGTCATCCCTACTGGCAGAATCTCTTTTTTGATTCTTGTGTTTGCTTAGTTCTTAGGATACATTCTGCTGCTTTATGAATATAATATTCTGTATGGTTATTATTTTCCTTATGGATCTGCATCCAAACTCCCACTTTGCCTTTATTTCTTGAACTTCCCCCATGCTTCATAATCAAACCTTTCCATTTTGAATTATAACTTCTTGATTGTGACAGTAGCCTAGCTGTTGGAATTAAACCTCATTTTCTTGTGAGGGGAGTGAGAGGCAGGCTACTTCAGGAGTTGGGATTGCTTTAAGGTAATTCCAGGCTATTCAACATCAAAACTAAGTGCCTGAAGAATTTTCATTTCTTCATGTGTTTTAAGTTAATTTTAACAGTATGTGCCTGTTTTAGCTAAGCTCTTTCAGTGTATAGTCAATAATTTCAGTAAATAGCTTTACTGCATTGTGTTAGTTAATTAAATAGTCTGTTATTGGTATCTTTCTTGTGACAGGAGTGAGAACCAGGCTAGATCAGGAGTTGTTATAGCAATAAGGCAGCTTCAGATCATTTGATTGCAGAGATACAAGTATGAAGAATTTTCTCAACCTGTTCTTGTTGTATTCTTAAACCCCATATATTTCTTGTTGCTTGTCCCTTATGCTAATTTAAATACAAAATCCTTCCCCATTCTTCTTTTAAAATCTGCAACATCTGGGAAAAGACTATCAATCTCAAGTAATCCTTCTGTATATTTTGTGTATTCTACCATAATTACATACACTCTCTTCTGCATTTATTTAACTCACATAAACTACTAAGCACTGTACAATATGGAAGATTAGCCTGCAATTTTGATCTGTGTTGTCAGCATTTTAGCACTAAGTTTCCTAAGACAGTGTACAAACTGACTTATGCCAACACATAATGAACTTACATTCAGCACTGATAATTCCATCTGTGAGAGGTATAAATCCCTAATTAATCTGGTAGCTTCCCTTTCATCTACCAACTTGCCTCGTGTGTTTCATAAACCTCAATCACAATCCCTCATTAATCACACTAGAGTATTTTATGTTGAGGGTGTCAAAGAATCACTCTTAAAGCCTCCAAGGAATAAGAAAATTAAGTCTCAGCAAAAGTCAGACCAGTCATCCACCTCATGCCTCCACCACAAAAAGAGACACCCTTTGCAGAAACACTCAAAAACCTATTACTTTGAATTACAACAGAAACAGAAATGGTATAGTGATAAGTGACTCTTTTGTCAGGCTTGGCAAGGTGAGGGTTACAGTAAGTTTTCTTTTAAACACCAGGATCTCTGACATTACAATGGTCTAAAGACCCTAACTTTTGACAAATATGACAGTGACATAATAGTGGTACAAGTAAAGTCGAATGACTTGAGACTTAACAACCTAATGGCCAAACAGAGAGACTTGTGAGAACATTTCATGCATGTTACAAATGCAAGCAAGGCACCCATCCTGAGAGGAATCCTTTCACCTTGAATGATACCTAGATATAGAGAAAAGATAACTAACTTCAACAATTGATGAAATAGTTGATGATATTCCCAGGTGATCCATACTGGGGATGAGATGCTTGACAGTTCAGTTTGATTCACTAAGGATGGCCATCAACTCTCCTATCAAGCTTTTAGCATACAGGCTAACGCCTTAGCTATCAACCTAGTGCCTTTTTAGGCAGAGTCCAGTAGATGGACATTCCAAACACCTAACATATCAATCTAAAAATGAGATTACGTTAAGGTGTTTCTCCTCAATGCCAGAAGTCTAAACAATAAATTTGCCTGATTATGAGGAATGCCTGCATTTGGAAAACACCCATGTCTGCATAGTTAATGGCATTCCATTTAAATGTAAAGATAGCACTCCCTCTGTACCTGGGTTTGCACTTTTCATGTCTTCAGACCTAATGGAAACTGTAGTGGAGTCCCCATATTTGTCAAGGAACACATTAAATCCAGGAAGATCCCTAAAAGCTGAGCTCATTGAACTACAGATCTCTCTCTCTCTAGATAGGATTAATTATTAGTTAAAAGCTTGTTAGAGAGCACCTGCATTGGCCCTGATGAGCACATAACATTCTTCAGTGTTCTAAATGATTTCCCTGTTAGCAAATACTCCATTATTTTGGGTGACTTTACCTACCCTTCAGTATACTACGACACCTTAACCTCTAGTGAAGGACATGGTGAAAAATTCCTTGACTTAACAAAGAAAACTTGTCTTTGTAAGTTGGTAAACCTACCGCAGACACAACATTCTTTTTTTAAACACCTTTATTGATTCATCACTAGTAACACTGGCAAACATACATATACATAAAAGTAATCAAACCATATTAAAAGGTTCACTTTTACAAATGCCATACATCACATATATTGTTATATGTCGTACAGTCAAAGGACTATTACATAAATTGTTTAGTTTCTGCCTTCTCTTCAACCTCATTCCTCCTCCAAAATATTTTTCTGCATGTATTGTTCCCAGTTTCCATTTTTCCTATGTAATGTACTCCTTCCCTTTTCTAAAAATCCCACTTCCTGTTATTTTATCAATATTAAAATATTCACTACTTCAAGTAGAGTTTGTTTGGATTTTGATTTCCATTTTCTAGTAACTGCATTTTTGGCAGCCACCAAAATTAAACTTAACAAGGCCTTAGTATGTCTAGGTCATCCAGATCCTGTATACCAGCTAATTTCCTTTATTACACTTATTTGCTCATCCAGTATTCCTGACAGAGTACTCTGTAGGGAATTCTTAAAGTCTGCCAACTCATTCTGCTCCAAGAACATATGCTCCCAAGTAACTCTTTCTTCCCTATTATACCTTTAACATTTGCGATCTACCTGAGGAAAAAATTCTTTGGAGTATGCTTGGTATACAAAAGTATGCAAACACTTCCTGGCAGAAATCCTAATCATTATCATCAGTCGTCCCCCCCCACCTTCCCTATTTTTCTACATGGGCTTGGTTGTTGTGTTACCTGTCGACATATCTCTCTTGATTCAGTGCTACACTCCTGCCTTCTTCAACACTTATGCCTTACTGTCACAGATCTTCTTGCACAAAATCCATCCACCTGTTTGCTGGATACCCTCATTTCCTCTTACCTTCTTCCTGTCTATCCCAAATCATCTTCACTAGATTGTCTTCTGACTTTCTGCACATGTGCCCAAACCACAATAATCTGTTCTGTTGGATCTTTTCTGTAATTGGAGCTACTTTGGCTTCTGCTCTTATGTCCTCATTTCTCCATCTGTTCCTCAGTGTGCATCCTACCACCCTTCTTAGGCACTTCATTTCCATCACATCTACCTTTCTCATCTGCTCTGCCTTTAATGCCCAGGTTTCTGTACCATACAGGAGTACTGGTCACACAACTGTTTTCTACACCTTACTTTTTAGCTTCCTTGGCATTCTTCTGTCATACACTACACCTGACTTTTGATGCGAGTTGGCTGTAGCCCCTCTGATTCTAGCATTGACCTCTTCACTCAGACTTCTCTTCTCCTCAACCACCCTCCCAGATACTTGAAGCTATTAACCTGTTCCACTATCTTCCCTTCTATCTCAATTCTCAGCTTCTTCTGACTTCCTCAGTTTGCTGCCATTACCACTGTCTTATCTGTACTCAGTTTCACCCCATGTGCCTTTGGTTTTGCATTCGATTCCCCTCATCCTTTGCTGAAGTTCTTGATCAGAGTCTGCCTGTAATGCTACATTGTATGCATACAGCAACTCTGTTGATCTGTCCCCTCCAAACTGTTTGCTAATGTACTCCATCACCAGTATGAACAGCAGTGGGCTCCAAGCTGAACTCTGGTGCACACCCACTGGGAACCCCAGTGTGACTCCAAACACTATTTATACTTGAGTCATTTGGTCATTGTACATAGCCTGCACTAATTCTACCAGTGATTTTGGGACTTTGAACCACTGCAGTACTGCTCAAATCAGCTTTCTTGGGACCTTGTCATATGTTTTCTCCAAGTCTAAGAATGCCCAGTTGGACTCTTTCCTCACCTCTAGCTTCTTCTCAACTATCTGTCACACTACAAACATTGGGTCAGTTGTGCTGCATCCTGATCTGAATCCAAACTGCTCATCTCCCATCTTATTTTCTACTGCTCTGCATATCCATCTATCAGTCATCTTCTCTACAACTTTCATGCAATGTGACAGGAGTCTGATACCTCCCTACTGCCCACAGCTGTGGATGTCCCCTTTGTTCTTATACATTGGCATGAATATGCTTATTCTCCAGTCATCTGGGATATGCCTTTCTCTCCACACTGCTATGGGTTCCCTCAAGAGCCCTTTCTCCCCTATCTCACCCAGCATCTTTATCATATCTGCTGTGACCACATCTGAGCTTGCTGATTTCTCTGATTTTGTTTTGCTTAGTGCAGTTCTTACCTCTTCTATGGTAGGCTCCCCTTCTTCTCTCATCATAGGCCATGTCTGGGGCAGTACAGCTTTTGTGGGGTTTTGTTCATTCAGAAGCTGCCTGAAGTATTCCTTCTATCTGCCCTTGATGTCTTGTGGACTGGTGAGCAGGTTGTTGATGGCATCCCTTATGAAGTGTGACTATTTTCTTTATCTTTCTGTCTTTGGCTTGCAACCTGATATAGTTTCTTTGTGTCACCTACTGAGTCACTTTCCAGAAGCTGGTAGAGTGCCTCTGATGCCCTGTTCTTTGATATTGCAACTCCTTTCTTAGCTTCTTTGTTAGCCAACCAGTATTCTTTCCTAGTCTGGTCTGTCCTTTCTATCTCCCACTTTTTCCAGCACTCCTTTTTTCTTTTGATGACTTCCTGGACTTCTACATTCCACCACCAGCTTTCTTTATGTACCTTACTTCATACCTGACTAAGCCACATATCTGTTCTGTACTCCTCACACATGCTGTTTTAAGGTGCTGCCGTTCTTCTTCAACTCCACCTGCTTCCTCCTCTTTTTGGCATGCTAGAGCCCTGAGTAACTCCTTGAACTGTTGTACTTTCTCTCCAGTCAATTTCCAGGTCTTCAGTCTGGTCTCTGTTGACCTTAGCACCTTCTCTGATGACTGTTTGCAGCTGATTGTGGCAACCAGTGGTTTTTGCTGTGGGCCCACTGTTTCACTGGGATGACTTTGCAATCCCTAATTCTACCCCAGTGCCCTTTCTTTACTAGGAGGAAGTCTACCTGAGTTGCATGTTGGCCACTTTTGTATGTGATCTTGTGATGTGTCTTTTTTCCAAATTGTGTCAGTTACTATCAAGCCATTTGCCAGACAGACGTCTAGAATGGTCTTTTCCTTCTTTATTCCTGTTGCCCCACCCATGTGGACCCAGGTAGTCCTCATACCTTGTTCTGTCTGTCCCAAAATGTGAATTCAAGTCACAAATTATCAACATCAATTCATATTGTCCTCCTTTATCTAGTAGGTCCTGCAACTGCTGTATGAATGCCCTCTGTTCCTCACTATCACAACACTGTGGGGCATAAGCTAAGATTATGAATACTGCCCTATCATGAGCCTGTCACTAATTCTGATGACGTTCTTCACTTCTGAAGCCTCTCTCTCATCATAATTCTGGCAGCATTTTTAGCATGTCCTCCTCCTGAGGAGCAGACTCTGGATTCCAAGCCAAGTGGCTCTGCTGCACTACCCTTCCAACTTGTCTCTTGGATACATAGGATGCCCAGTCTCGTCCATACCATCATATCAGCCGCTTCCAAGCTACATCCTGTCAGTAAACCTGCATTGAGTGTAGCATTCTTAGTTCATGCTTGGCAGGTTGATTGGTTTTACATCTAGCTTTCGCTCATCAAAGCTATGCCCCATAACTCAGGTCAGGCAAGTGGACACTGGCTAGCCTGTAGCTCATTGGTCAAGGGTGCTGGACATTATGGTGGGTACTCACTGGCCAACAGGGGCACATAACAGCCTTCCCCCATTAGTATGGGGTCCCTTATGTAGGTCGGAGTAGGCCAAGTCCTCAACCCACTTATCACTAGCAAATACCCATGCCCAGATGACAAAATTAGTTAACATGATTGAATCACCTAGAGTCATATTTTACAAAAAGAAAATACTAAATCTTTTAGATACTGTTGCATATTTGACAGCCATACCTAAGTCCTCCCAATGCTTATTTTGTGAACTGCATATCCAATCCCACTTCCTAATCTTTTCTGACCTATATCCCCTCATTTTTAAGTGCAGCTTATGTTCCAGATTGAATTAAAAACTCAGACAGTACAGGTCTTTCATTTAGGACTCACCTACCCATTCCTCTTGTATATACTCAGATATCAATCCCTGATAGAGAAGGCAATCACTAGCCTCCAATCCAAATGTCTTCTTGGGCTCTCCCATTTCTATTACCTTTCCCTCGCTAATTATTTCTTCCCAATACCTTGGTTCCTTTGCCAGCTTCCTCCAGTAAATTCCATCTTCCTCTTGCCTATTCTCTATTCCCCTAATTGCAGTCATCCCTCTTGGCAGAATTTCCTTTCTCCATTCTCCTGTTGGCTTAATTTTTAGTACACTTTCTACTAATTTAT
The DNA here is from genome assembly GCF_019279795.1 of Protopterus annectens. NCBI lineage: Eukaryota > Metazoa > Chordata > Ceratodontiformes > Protopteridae > Protopterus > Protopterus annectens. The sequence continues at coordinate 191,672,467 of NC_056745.1, forward strand.
GAATATAATATTCAGTGTGACTGATGTTATTCGTCTTAAGGATCTACACCCAAAATCCCATTCTTTCCTTATTTCTTGAACTAGCCCCCTGCTTCATTATCATCCCTTTTCACTTTGAAGTGTAACTTTCTGCTTGTGTTATATGTAGCAGCCTTATTGTACAGCTGTAAAATGTATCCCTTCAAATCAGTTAATCCTAAAACTCCTTGTTCTGTTGGAAGGATCAACTTATCCCATTTGACTATTGCCTTCTTCCCCTCCCAAATAAAATTCTTCAACTCTGTATTAATTACTATCTACAACTTCCCTTCTAGTTGATAAGAATATGCCTGACCTGTGTAAAAAATTAAAGGGACTAAAATATTTTACTGCTTGTAACTTGCTATCCATATCCATAGGCAACAGCTTCCAGTTTCTCAGTTTTTGTATTATCTTTTGTTTAGTCTCTTCCCACATATCCTTAAGTGCCATAAGAAAATATTTTTTAATCCATACTAATAGAAATCCAACTTATTCTGTTGAATGCTTTCTCTGCATCAAGGCCCACAACTAACAGCAGTACCTTCTTATATTCTGCTTCCCTCTGAATCATCATTGTTCTGTTAATGTTGGCAAATGTTTGCCTCCCACCATAAAACCACACTGATCCATATCAATTGATTTTGTCATGACATTTGCCATTCTTTTAGCCAGTATAGACATAAACACTTTATGAACATGGTTTAAAAATTGAAATAGGCACATATGAAGCTGGATCAGATGGGTCTTTAGCATCTTTAGGTATTACAGCCACCACACTTTTTTTCAGGATGTTGTTGCCCATCCCCCCTTTTAAAATAATTTTAAATAAAACCTTCCAGATCGTTATCACTTTCTTCCCTTCTCCAGTGTCTTTCGGCTCCTCCCGTTAGGGTTCGCCACAGCAGATCACTGGTCCGCAGATCGATTGGCAGTGGAGTTTTTACAATGTCAAATTGCCAGCCTGGTGCCCAACCTTCAACGAAGGCACACACACGCACCTACTTTATGTCTTTAAAACTCAGTCAACTGCAGACAGGACATGCAGACTCTGCACAGAAGGCACTCCAGCCAAGAATCAAACCAGAGGAACTCTTGCTGTGAGGTGACAATGCTAACCACTGCACCACCACAGCCAACAGTTCAAAACTTCTACCAGAATACCATCTATTCCTGGAGACTTTTCTGCAGATTGCTTATACATTACCATTTTATCTCATTTCCTCCTATCCTAACTGTTAGTTGTTGAGCCTCATCTTTCTCTAACCTTGGCATATTTAAGTCTTCCATAAATGTTTCCATTTGTGCTTCCCTTGATTTCCCCACTTCTCAGCTCCATACAAATTTTCATAAACATTCCAAAATATCTCTAATATCTCTACAGGATCTCCAGTTATTTTTCTTGTTATAGTGTCCCTAGGTTTGGCAGCATCCCTTTCTACTTTCTGTTGCCTAAGTCTTTGTGTTCTGAAATTATTATTAAAAACAATTGCTTAACCGCAATCTTTCTAAACTCATGCATATTATCGAGGTACTGCCTTATTTTCACTTTAGCACTCTGCAAATGCACCTATTTTTGTTCTGTGAGATTTCTTCTTATTTTGTAATACTTAAACCTTTGTCAGCCCTCTAAATAATTCTTATTCATAACAAGATCTTTTTTTTTCATTTATTTCTACCCTATTTTCAACTCCACTTTCATTTTATCCCACTCACTAGCTATACCTTGTGGATTACTTTTTATTTTCCCTAATAACTCCTGGATAGTTGCCACTATCCACTCCTTAAATCCCTCTCTTTTTAACAGGTAAGTGGAGAAGCACCAGTGTCTCATCTTTACATCATTACCCCACATTTTTATCTTAGAAACTTTTTGAGCATGTCTGAAATAGTTATTGGATGTGTGCCAAAGTGCTTAATTAAATGCACATGTTCCTATGAAATATAATTTCTGTTTAGTCTAGCCCAGTTATTGTACCATATGGAATACTATGTAAATTCTGTACAAGTTCCTACTACTGAAGTCACATCTTTCAAAAAATATTTTCATAAATTTCTTAAGAAATCTACCCTCATTGTTATATTTTCCTTTCTAGGTCTCCCAATACATCATCACTGTTGCAAATTAAATTCCAGTTCCCACCTATAAGTAATATTCCCTGCTGAAAGGTTACCATTTCTCCAAACAATATTTTAAGCTCCATAATAGCAGTTTTAGGTGGAATATAAATGCATGTCATTGTAATCCTCTTCTCTTGCCAGTAGCCTCTTACAACCACAAATCTGCCATCTTTTTTTCCCTCTTCTATCACTACCAGAGGTCCCCTACATTTAATACAAGTGTTACACTTTTCTTCTGTCCTTAATATTCTACAGAATATCCATCTTGAAATCATTTTTTGTCAAATTCTCATGCTCAGTTCTTTCAATTGTGAATCATGTAGCATTGCTATTTGCATTTCTTAATGCAATTAAGTATTCTTTCCTTTTTGTTTATACCTGTGAGACCATTCACATTTCCTGATAATATGGAAAGTGTCACCAGTATGGTAAGATGTCATTATTCTCACCTATTATATATGGCAGATTTTTTAAATGTCTATTTCTGACTTTTGTAATACATCTGTGTATTAATGTTGAGCAGATTAATCCTTCATACAGTTTTTTTCTATCATTAACATTGGAATTTATGTCACATTTACAAGACTTTTTGTTCTAAGAAAAACCCTGAAACAAAAAACACATAGACACTCTCAGAACTTGTTAACAGACAGCTGCTAACACAGGCTCTAATTTAACCTGAAACTGGTGTTTTCCATACTAAGAGATATGTTATTGCTTGTGTTTCTACTTACATTAATTGGTGCCTCTTCTTATTTTATCTTTACCCTCCCCAGTTGTGAAAACAACGTGCATGCTTTCAGAAATCATTAACTTTTAGTCTTGAAGAAACCAGTGTTCCATCTTTTATTGCCCTATTATTAGCAGCTTGTTTCCATGGAAATGTAAGAAAGAAAAAATAAAAATGTAGTTTTCTGCTGCAGCCTGAAAGACAATCTGAAACATTCATTGCTAAAGGAAAACATCATTACATTTGGTGTTCTCATATGTACTTGTTTCCACTTAATCTCTGTTATTAGATTAAGCCAAGTGTCTTAATCCAGATATTCACCTCTACAAAAGTAACAGAAAACATATCAGCTCTACATATATTATGATCTGTGTACTTTACACCCCATCATCCCACCCCAACAACTAAAGATGATAGCCTATTAACGTACAAAGGAGGAAGTAGAAAAAAGGCACCTGCTTACTTTACTAACTTTATCACATACAAGAACAACTAAAAATACTTTACTACAAAATATGCAAATTCCATTATGAAAAGTTTCACAGAAATACTGTTAAGAACAGAAATTGTTTTACTTATATTTACTTTTTTCCTACTTCTTCCCCTTCCCTCAAAGTCCCTACAAACATTAATGAGATGAAGTGAGGCAAATGGGTTTCACTTCCACACATGTTTACCAAAGTCAACAAAACTCCACTCTTTCCACTTAAACTTATACTGCCGTATTTCACAAATGTGACTGATGCTTTGCAATCTCACGTTTATTCATTAATTTCTATGATGCTGGTGTTCTTCCTGTTCATCTCTGTCTCCCAACTCCAGATTCCGGTTCAGTTCCACAGTACTTCCACTTGTTCTGCTCAATTCCTGTGCTTTTCTCTCCATCTCATGTATTTTCCTTTGGATTAGTGGAAAATGTTTCACTGGCAAATTCGCTCCATATGCTTTTTTATCGCAAGAATGAGAAGCAGCTTCCCTTTTTGTTTGATGGCTCACTTTTTGTTGAACAAACTTTTGCATTTCCTCCTAAACCTGTTCTGCATCAAAAAATGACTTTGATCCTCCAGGAAAAAAATATTCTGAAGACAGTTGGATACATTGGCTTGGATCTAACATCTCTGTCTCTCAACATTCCCTTATAACCGGAATGAATTTATTTCTCTTCTGCCTGGTGTACACTGAATAATTATTTTCTACAAACTCTACTGTCTCCAACTTTTAACACTTTGCTCTTTTGCTACAGATTTGTCAGGATTAACTCTTTCTGCTGGTAGGTTTAAATCTTTACTAATAAAGGTCTTGGCTGCTTTCTCACAGCCAGATTTAGAGGATACATATTGTGTGCCATTTCAGTTAACATTTCCTGCTGTGGAATACTAATCCACTTGCTTATTTTTGCCTTCATAAAATTAATGCAGTCTCTTTCTTCCAGCTCCTCTGGTACAGCAGAAAAATCTCAGCTTTTCCCTAATTGCTCTGTCTTCTAATTCTACCATTTTTGAAACATCTCTTCTTAAGCAATCTCATACTCAGACAGCCTTTGCTTCCTTTCAAACTCTGATTGCAGTTTTATCAACTTATTGGAATTTCTGTTTTAAGTTTCTTCCATTTTCCAGCCTTGTGTTATTTGAGTTGATAAACTCCTTCAGTGTTTCATTTATTGTAATCAGCTCTGAGCACATTTGATTTATTTTTCCCCTAGATTAATGGAAGCCATGTCTTGTACTAAAACTGGACCATGAATTGTGTTATGCTGAACAGTTGCAGGATTCTCGCCAGTCATTGTTTTCTCTTATCTTTTGTAGTTGATTTTCTTTCAAGCTCTTAGTTTCTTCTTTGCTGGCACCCACTTAGTATACTTATTAGCTAGTAACTGAATTTTGCTCAAGCTAACAGTATCACTGGCTGTTGTTTCTCAGTTTCTGTTTCACACAGAAAATGATGAAGTTTATATCACATGGGATCACCCACTTCCAACAGTTCAAAAAATTGATGCGAGAAAAACAGATATGGTAGTCCATGAAAAGAAGACAAAAGTAGCACTGATTACTGAAATTGCTACACCGAGTGACTACAGTGTCTTATGTACAGAGAGACACAAAGTCATAAAATACCAGGATTTGCAGGAGGAAATTAGGGCAATGTGGAAGGATACCCAGACAGTTCCAAAAGTAGTAGAAGCAACACGTCTTATAAAAAGGAATTTACAATCATTACTCAAATAACAGCCACTGAGGACGACTCAAGCAAAACGGTGAATCAAAAAACTTTAATGACTTAGCGCTTTCACCAGTACAATGCATAATTAAATATTCTAAATGTCATAAATAATAATAATACAAACATAATTAATTAAACTTCTAAATAATTAATCTACCTAAATCTGATTAGATTTAAAATTCAAAATAGGTTTCAAAGACAGACAATCATTGAGACCAGGATTGTTCAAGGCATTTAACCTAAGTTGCCATTCAGTTTCCAAACTGCAACTTTGTTAACCAATCCCCACCTCTCTCAGTCAAAAAGACTCGATCCACAACAAAATGTAACTTCTTTTTCCAAAATTGACTTAAGGTTCCGCCCTTACTAAAAAAATTAATATACTCATTATATTACACATATATAAACTTAAGGAATTTTGTGGTGCCATTCAAGCTTTCCCCAAGCCAACAAAACTAAGTTGGAAAAAACGGGGGCACATTTCGCACCCATTGCCATTTTTTTTTGTTGTTTTGCAATTTACAATCATACTTGGATATGTTAACAATACCTGTAACTCCATACAAATTGCAGAAGAAGTCATTTCTGGGCACATTGTGGGTGCTGTAAAGAGCACTTTTGGCTGACATCAAAGACTGAAGCAATACTAATTTAATACATTTTAATAGTACTTTGACTTAGGAATGGGGTCCTTTCCTGTCATGGCATTAGAAAGCAAAAAGACTTGAAGAAATTAAAAAAAATAAATAAATAAAACGGATTAACCATTAGTTACTAGATCGGTAGCCAACTGGCTCACCAGCAGAACACACTCTGTCAAAATTGGTGACTCCACCTCCACCAGTAGAACTGTAACCAGTGGAGTATGACAGGGATTTGTGCTGCTGTTTGGCATCTATTTCTCAGAAGCCCAGGGCAAAGTAGATGGCCTTTGACTCACCAACTTTGCTGATGATTGCAAACTGGGAGCAATCACTGAGTCCCCCAATGATGTCAACATATTACAAGAAGGGCTAACACATACAAATGATTGGTGCCAAAGCCATGACCTACAATTAATGCAAAAATGCATTATTATTCCCTTTAGCAAAACAGAATTCCCTAAAAATTACAATATTGACAGCACCCCCCTAAGTTCCAACCCAGACTTGGGAACACAGGTTGACAGCAATCTGAAATTTGAGCATCAAGTTTCCACAGTGAAGCCTTCTACTTTGTGTATCTCATAAGCAAGGGCATCCAGGTCAAGGGATGTTATAACTCCACTGTACTTGACCCTCATCAGACCACTAATAGAGTATAATGCACCCTTTTGCATGTACCTCACCAAATACCTGCAGCAGCTGGAGAGACCTCAGATGTTTCTCACTAAGAAAATACAGGTACTCCAAACCATGACCTAAGTGGACAGGCTGAAAGCCCTATCACTTCACTCTGTATCTTATAGGCTGCTGAGAGGTGACCTGTGCCTGCCTATAGGGCAATCTCCAACCCTCCCCACTGGAAATGCTGCACATCCATAAGTCAAATGGTTCAAGAGTCACTCACTCTAGGGCTCTCAACCTAGCTTGTGACATTAACAGATCATGCTAGAGAGACAGATATGTCTCGCAGAGACTGCCACTTCTCTGGAATGGACTCCCTATTCACATAAAACAGAGATCCTCACTGAACCTATTCAAATCCAATGTAGATACCTGGATGCACAAATTCGCCCCTGGACTGCCATCCATGTCCCTCATGGACAGGGGGAGCCAGTGCTGATCACAGACCCTCTCTGTTCATAAATTTGTTCTGCGAACTATCCAAAAAATTAATGTAGGCAACAGAGTAAGAAGCCTGTCTGCTTGGGTTATATTTTATCCTGGTATATTGTCAATCCATAGTTTCCTCAGAGAGATTTGTTAAGTTTTGCATAATGAAATGCAACAAAACATAACAAAACAAACTTCACACCAGTATAGTTTTACAAATTAAAGATGTTAAAGAGTTCCTAGTAAAGGGCTCTACAGAGAAGTGCAATTTTCTTTACAGGAATTTGTGTTACCATTTACGGGAAATCCTGTGACATCCTTCAAAACTATACGTAAGTAACTGATATTGATTAAAATGTAGGAATATTTTCAACTTGAAAGACATAATCAAATAGCTTGTCTTTACCAGCTAGAAGGAACAGGTGTGCATCCAGGATTTATCAAACTACACAGCAGTTTGTACATGGGTCCCTATTAAATTGCCAAACGTTTCAAAGTTCGAATGTCATATGGCAGACACCATATGATCAAACTTTAAAAAGTTTGAAGGTGAAAGGCAATGGCTCCGTACACACAGAATGGAAAAATTTCACTTTTCTGCACTGAAGTGCGGTCTCGGAGTTGGTATATTTAAGTAGGGGTGGTGTGGAGGGTGCAGAGGGGCTTGCCCCCCTGCTCAGAGCATTAAGGTAAGTTTTTAAGTTTTTTTTTTTACTTTTTTATTATATATTCGAGGTTCCACGTTTCGCTCATATGTTGTCGAACATATGAGGTTCGAAATTTCGAAGCTTCGAATATATAATATAGACCCTTTGTACACCACTTTCCATGATACAGATACACCCCCATCCTGAATACTGCATCTTTCTGGAGATCAGAGTTCGTCACTACCACTAATTTGCTAATATCTCCCTCTGCGATTCAAAAGTAATACTACAGGGGTTTAACAGGTCCTGAGAGATGCTCAGTCAGGATCCTAAAATTAAATAATTAAACCTTAAAATGTATAAACCATAGGCATACTTGAAATATGCCAGCTATACCCACAGAAGGAAGAAGAAATAAAGAGAAACTAATTAGAAGCACAAAACTGCATCACTGTAGATTAGAGAACACTGCTCTGTTTTATCTCGGACACCTTTCATTTATTTGGGCTCTGTTTGACTTGCTCTTATACCTGCCTACTGCTCTAGTCTAGATTCAGCCAAGTGGTAGGTAGAAATGATGGTAGTGTTTTTATTTTCAGTTATGCTTCAAGTTCCTCCCAGATTATGTTTTATACTCCTCACAGATCCTCCTTGTTGTACAACAAGACCACCTCATGGTCCTAATCACTGATGATCAATGCTGTCCTCCCACTCCCATTAATATCTCCTTACAGCAGATACTATCAAAGCTGCATTTAATATTATACTCCCTCGTGAGTGCAGGGACGTCTTCCAGGTGGTGTAATCCTATCAGCTACTGCTACATGCCCTGATCTGGATAAGAATGACAGCAACTTAATGAGGCATGGAAGGGACTAGTGTATCACCTAATGGCCTATCATAGTAAAGGTGTGGTGCAGGTGGAATGGGGTCCCTTTCCCTATTTTCTTATTTCTTCTCCGAGAGACTGCATATGTCATGGCATTCCATATGTGCTCTCTTTCCCTTCCCTATTTAGGGCAGCATTCATTTTGCTGTCCCAAACTTCCACACTTCCAGTGTAGGCCACTAATGCAGTGACTGTGGCCCTGACTGCTTGGCCAGGAAGAAAAGTTGCCATAGGTGCTCAATATTCCCACCCCCACAGCTTTCCCATACCCACACAGCTGCCTGGGCTCATCGCTGAACCCTGATTAGTGGCACTGCAGTCAGAAGCAAAACCTTTGCCACACCTGGCTTGCTTCAGAAATGATGGTGCTATTATCATGGCAAATGCCCAATCACAATACATTGTTTAGCCATCCTCTGTATTAGTTTATGCAGTATTAGTTTATGTGGTAAGTCGAAAAAAGCTACTTAACTGAATATTTATAAGTCAATGTGACTACTTTGGAATCTAACAGTGAAAACAGTTATCATGCAATTTAGTATTACTAAAATAGAGTTACTGGTTTTCGGGATTGGTATAATGGTTAAGGTGTTTACCTCATAGTCACAATGTGCAGAGTTTGATTCTCATCCTTGAAAAGGTAATTGTGTATGCTTAAAATAGACCAAAAGGACAGCTAGCCTAATACTAACCTACTAACAGAGTTCTCCACAATTCAGAGCTTACTGCATAAATGCATTAAGTCAAGAAATAGTGCTACAGAGTCCACAAAGAAAACTGGACAGGATGATAACCCACATTTCAGTATACGTATTGACTTTTTCATTTGTTAACAAGTATGTTGTAGCTGAAGATCATCAGGCCTGTTAATGACCAAGGAGAAACTGACATTCACAACTGGTAAGGACCTTCCCCCTGTAAATATGACAAAACACTCATATTCATATTGTACACAATTACTAGCATTAGAGTGGACTAAATTCCACTTGTTCAACATCATATTAAAACAGTCTTCCCTTGTTAGATTACAGTACTTTTTACTTAGAAAAAAGTATTTGTCTACAGTATACAAGTAGCAAATTTTACTGAGGTGGTTTAATTGGCATGCTTTTGTTAGAGATGGGGACACATATTTATTGTGCACCTGGAAAATGAATGGTGAGGGAGACATAGGTCTGTTCATCACCAATCAATACATGCTCAGCTTCTGGCAGTAACCTATTCTAATACACAGGCAGCTTTTTTCCCTTTTCCATCATTTAGGTTTGTTTTATTATATGGTTTCCTCTTTCAGTTATTTTATCTATGAAGTGTGCATTTTAAATGATCAAAATAAAATCTAAAGCAACATTAGAGTAATCCACTTATTTCTACTAAGGACAAGAGACAAGCAGAAATAAGTATGTATGCACCTGCACTTATAGACACCCACATCATACATGCTCACAAACATCCAGCCCCCCCCCCACACACACACACACACACACCACATTAGTTGTACAGTGCATGTGTGAGTACAGCTTGTACTCACACATGCACATACTCACTCTACCTTTATACACACACACACACACACACACACACACACACACACACACACACACACACACACACACACACACAAATTCACAGGTGAAAACTAGGCCAGTGGCCACTGGTGCCTTCTTAAGCCTAGCCATGAAACCCTAATGTACACCACAAATTATTGTGCCTTAGTGGATATTTCAAGGGGTGTACTTTAGTCAAGGCATGATTTAATGGCTACCTCTGTCCATCACCATACCATGTGTGAATTTCCAATTTCCCATCCACTGGGAAATGGTGTGGGTGACCTATAGTTTATATATGGATATGGTATTGCACTTTGTCCATGGTAATCTGCACATGGAGAAACTCCAGTGTGTTGTCCCATTTAACCATCCTAGAGGTATGCTTGTTGTTGATGTAGATCAAGACACCTCCACCTTTAGTCCCTGTCTGTGCCGTTGATGGTCTAAATGTGTGGAAGGCACTGAAGCCTTGCACTGCTGTGGTACTCTCTGTGGCTTTAAACCTTGTCTCAGTAGTTGCACAGATAAATGCATTCTCCAAGGTGACGAGAGCTTAGAGGGGGTGGAGCTTCCTGTTTAAACTCCTGGCATACAGCAGTGAAACCTTTAGACTTCCATGAGCAGATTTTCCTATGTTGCAAGGTTTGTCGATCTGGCATTGCTTAAAAGAGGGCCTATGGGGAAGGATAGGGTTTTAGCCAATATTTGAAAGCTAGAGGGGACAGTTGCAAACCATCCTAGGCAAAGCAACGTGATTTGTTAAACATGTCCTCCCATCCTGACAAAAATTGCATCCCTCTAAAATTACACCAAAAACTAAGCCAATTATTGAAGTTAGTCACCTTCTGGTCATATTATAGCGAAGGTAGAATGCTGATCAATGCTAGGCACATAAAAGCCTGCAACACACAGTCCGAGAGCTCCATAATGTCTCTCTTCATATAATCTGTCTGGACTACAACTGAATCATACTGGTATCTGTGGTCCAATGACTTGAGTGCTGAGTGATCCTGGCCCTGATAGGCAACTGACCATTATTTTTTCCGTGTACAGCCTGATGAATGGGATATCAGTATGTCTTGCAATGGACTCCCCATGACTAGTTTCCTGGGCAATGCATTGACTTGCCTTAAGGGCTTGGTAATTGAGGCTCCACTGGGTGTGGCTGTATTTGCAGTGTTTCTGCTGAGTGATTTTGAGTTCATTAAGGATAATTTTCGCAGGTAAAATGTCTGGTAGGGCTTTGGGGTTTTGTAAGATTGCAGTTAAGTGCCTCAGCATAAGTAGGTCTATGTATGTAGCATGTACTGTGTCTGGTGGGTAAAGCATGTGCATCTCTGACAACCAGATTGTTATTATGTTTGTTTGAGACAGCTTTACCTCCAGAAACATTGTGTATGTACGTCTTCATACTGAATTTGTTTCTTTGAGGATTAAATGGTTGTCTGTGAACATTAGACAATTGTTACATTGTCTCAATAGTCCCTTATCCACCAAACTTGCTGCAGAGAAGCTGGAAAGTGCATATCCTTGATGTCAGATCCTTTACTAGGTGAGCAACTAGGTTTCAGTGCACAAGGGGTTAATAGTGGGTTGACTAAGGGTGCTTTTGGGGCTAAAGACTAGACTGGTTTATATAATACTAAATTCAAGGGGGAGTGCTCTTCAACATGCAAACTAGCTGGCTTATGCTACTCAATATGCACAGTACTTGCTCTACACTCACGGAGTTACAGGTTCAGTTTCAGAGATTATATTATATGGAAGATTTGGTTTCTAACTGTCTGTGTCTATACAGCACACTACTAAACACTGGTGCATGATGAGCAGCAGTCACACAAACATAACAAATTTACACAGGCACTTAAACATAGGGAACTGACTTCTAAGCCCTCTGGCCAATAAAACAACTACACTTATGGCTTTCTTATGTATTTCCCAACTCAAATAGACCAGGGAACCACCTCTTGCCACTAGATGGAATATCTCAATCTTCTTAATGTAAAAACACCAAAAAAACATTGCTTGAGAGTGTAATGCTACCAGAACTTTGACTATGTGGACAAGATGACTCCAAGTATTATGGACTTTTAAAATTATTTAAAGTGCAAAATAAAAAAATAAAACAAAAATAAAACAGCAGCTCTCTAAAACGACTAAGTGCAACGCAAACCAATAAAATAAATCTCTTCTCTGCCAAGGATGGAGCAGGATTATTTTAGGGCCCTCTCAGAATGCGGAGAGGGTGTCAAGCAAATGGGAGCTCTGGGTAAATGAGTAGGAGACAATTTGTAGTAAGGGAGGTTTACTCAAGAGCAATACTGGTTTGCTGGGTGTGCACTCAGTCTTAAAGACGTGGAAAGCAATAGGTGAGTAAAGTATTTAAATAGCTTAGACAACAGACAATAGCAATGAAATAGAGGAGGGAGGGACTTGGGAAGTCAGATTACCAAAAGAGATGGAAGCCAGACATACAATCCTTTAAAACCACAACAGGAAAAGGGTGGGAGGGTTAACAAAAAATTCAAGCTGCAAGAAGCAGACTAGATAGAGAGGGATTCAATCAATTAAAGCCAATACTGGAGCTCTAGTCCTATGGCTCTGGCCAGGTCAATGACTCCACGTAGGTTAGAATTTCAGAAATTTTAGCTTAGTGTCTCAGTGGAGGCTGGGACAGACACAAAGAATAGGGGAAAACCAGTAGCAAAGTAAACAGAAAGGCACTGAAATGCAACTTTAAGCAGAAAAATGATTAGCGAAATATAAGACTTTAGCAGCAAAACTGGAATATAAACAGCTGTAAAAACACTGATACCTTAGTTCTGGAGCAGAATTCACAATACTGACACTACTGCAATCCTACCACAGATGAATGTATCAGACTATGCAGAAATTTACCAGTCAACATGCAGCAATAAATGATTAAATGAGGCTCATATCTGGCAGTAGTTCACAGTTCTGCCACAAATGCAAATGAAACTACAAGAATGAGGCCCCAAACAGAGTTCAAAATATAAACTACTAAATTTTACAAGTAATTCTGGTTTGGAAAAAAATGTAGTAATAAATGGCTAAATGAGGCTCAAATCTGAAAGTAATTCGAAACTGTGGCACATGTCCAAATGAAACTACAAGACTAAAACTCCAGACAGGGATCAAAATACAAACAGCTAGCTTTTACAAGTAATTCTGCTTATGGAGATCGAAATGTAGTATAATGTAGAAACAATGCTACAGTCCTGCTGTGATATGAAATCTTGCCATAACTGTAAGTGAGACTATAAGACTAAGGTCCCAGAACAAACTAAAACAAAAAATGCAGATAACTTTTTTTTGTTAAAAGATGAAGAAAAAAAAGCAGAAAAGTACAAAAATGTATTACCACACAGGTTACTGTAACTGCAACTTAAAATATGTAAGCAGAATTTAAATAAAAGCATTTTTCTTCCCTTTTGATGAAAAGCTTGTTTCTCACACTTCAAGGCTTTTCACATCACACACACATGCACACACTCACCCTACTAAACATCATATACTAATTCTCTAAGATGGCAGGAGGTGATCATTAATGTTATTAAAATGTGATATTCTGGCTAAATACCTTCATCAATTAATTAAAAATAAATAACTATAGGCTCATAGGTTCACAGGTAAATACTAGGTTAGCTGACCTTTTGGGGCATTTTAAGCCTAGACAATTTCCCTTTTGCGCTTGAATTAACCTATCCTATTTGGTTACAGATTGGCCTTACACATCCCATGGACGATAATTATATACCATAGGTACAAGGGGCAGTCCTGGGGTAAATTTTCTGTTTCCCATCCACACATCCAAGTTGCACTTGAATATGTTCAGAGGTGAACTTTGTTTTATGTGGATGGGAAGTTCCAGAAGAGCAGCAGTACCCCTTGTGAGATATACCTATCATATAAATCTTTCTGGTGATGTTGCAGAAGAGGTTTAGATCCCTAGGCCAAGTATTTCTGATGCCATTTGACTTGCTGATGTGTAGTAAATCATACAGTTTTGAGTCAGAGGATGCCCTGCCAGACACAGGTCACCTCTTACTAGTCTGTGGGATACCAAGTACAGTGGCGAGACTTTGAGTTGATCCATGTAGGACATGCTTTTATGCCTTGTATCAGTTTAGTAAGGTATCTCTGTGGGTGTTGCAGTTGTTGTATGTATTTGGACAGATACATGCCAAAGGGGGCATTATATTCAATATTTGACCTAATGATGGCTAAGTAAAGGAGGACAATGGCATTTCTAAATTTAGATACAATCCCTTTGTTTACAAGCTGAGCAGTACAGAAGGACTTTCAACAATGGACACACCCTGGTCAAAGTTTTATCGCTATCCATATAAGTTTCCTGATCCCAAACAACCTAGTCAGCTCTCAGGGGAGTACTGTTAAAATGGTAGTTTCCTGGGATAGATGACTTCCCAAAGGATACAATGATGTACTTTTGGCATTTAGTTTCAGTCCATGATTTTGGTACCAGTTATTTATTTGGGGCAGACCTTCCTGCAGGATAGCTAAGTCACTTGAGAGTTTAATGTCTGTGCCTAGTTTGCAATCATCTGAAACTTAGTCAGCCAGAGCCCTTTGGTACTGGCTTTTACTTCAGAAAAGTAGATGCCAAACAAGACAAGACCAAGCACAGAACAATGAGGGACTCCACTGGTGACTGATTTGTTTGTGGAGGTAACCTCCCCTATTTTGATTATCTGCATTACACCTGTCCACCAGTTGGCATTTTAGCAGGTGATGAAGGGGTTTATTTAGGTTTTCTACTATGCCTGAGTGGGGAATTGTGTCAAGAGACAAATTTTGCTAGGTCAGGGTATGTGGTGTGCACTGTTCTGCCCTCATCCATTGCTTTAGTGATGTTTTTAAAAAAATCCACTAGACTGACTAAGCAAGACCTGCCCTTGATGAATCCAACTGGGACGGGCCCAGAGGTTGGATATTCCTTATGTTCTGACTGATATGTTCCATGATAAGTCTCTCCAAGGCTTTATGTAAGAACCTGGTCAGATATATGGGTCTGTATCTGTGGAAGGTCCTTTCTTAAGCAGGGTAATGACTGCAGCTGTTCTCCATTCACTTGGGATAAAACTGGAAGCAAAGACTGAGCACATTTCTTAGGAATATAGCAAAATCAAGTTTCAGACTATTGGAGATGTATCCAGGGATATTGTCAGGACCCATCAATGCAGTATTTTTAGCTTTTGATAACACTTTTTGGACTTGGTCTTGTGTGATGGTATATTTTGAAAGACAGACTTACAGAGGGGAGAGAGGAGTAAAGTTAGAGCTAAATTTATCAGTGAGCAAGTCCACTATATCTTCAGTGTCAATGTAGGTAACATGGTCCACAATCAGCTCAGTGCATTGCGGGGTGCAATGTTTGGATGTTCTGCTTTTAAGACTATGAAGATAAAAAAATGACTTGTGATTGTCTTTGGCTTGGATAGCTATTTTAGCCTCAAACTTGGCTTTGGTGGATTATAACCACATACATTTTATTTAATAATACTTCATCTTGTATATTATAATATTGTCTCTTCTCTTCCTTAATGTCATTTGGTCATTTCATTTCATCCATGTGCCATCCGTTTTCTTTCATCAGCTTCTTATATTTTCTTTTATTTCTTTAATAATATATTATAAACACCACATTGATTAATTAAAAATTTTTAATTTTATGAAATTAAAAATAACTGATAACCATTATTTGGATGTCACTTTACAGACAGATCTTTTTTTTTTTTTTTTTTTTTTATGCATTCTGATATATATATATTTTTTTTTATATAATCCTTTTTGAACAATATCATGGGCTTTTTAGCATCGGTTTATACAAAAGTCTCTCTCCTTCCAAACCAACATAACATATATATGTGTCACCAAAGTAATCAAATATTCTTATTCAGTCTCTGGTGCTGTGACATGTTGAACAATCAGTACCTTTACTTAGATCCCGATGGAGTTGGTTTTTTCCGTTGAAGGCTCTACGGCTTGTTTCCAGGCTCATCGCCTTCTTCTCATCTTCCAGATTCCACCCTAAGATGTTTTTGTGAGTAAAAGGTTAAAATTAGTTGCTGAACCCTGTCAACTCAATCAGCTTCGCCCTCTGGCGAACTCTCATCGATGGCTCAACTCTTTTGAAAAGTTTTTCTCTTTGAAAAAGTTTCCAAACCAGTAGAAAAAGCAAACCAAAAAAAGCTTTGAAACCCTTGAAAACAGTACCCACAAACACAAAGTCAAGTGACAAAAGAAAAGAAACTGCCAAGTTCCCACTTCATCAATCACCAGCAACCAGCCCCATCCACATCAATATTATGGAGCATGTTGCAGAACAATTCCAATCCAACCATCCCAAACACTTGGACTTGAAAATCACAAAATAATTGCATATAATTTAAATTACCTATTAATTATACCCACCAACCAATAAAAAAGATACAAGAAATTAAAAATAAACAACAAAACAGCCTAGCATTATTATTATATTCAAAAATTAAAACCTGACTAACTAGTGAGATGCATTTATAACATTTAAAAAATAAAAAAATGTGAAAAAACTATATATATAAAAATATATAAATACAATACATAAAATACATAAATAAATTAAAACAATTACAAAATAAATTCATTATAGAATAAAAGTGTTGTTACTAGCATGTTTAAACAACATGAAACATCTCCTCTCTCTGTGTGAGTTTAATATTAACATAAACATCCCATGAACACAATAATAATAATTCTTTGTCAAAAAAACAAGTAAAAAAAGACTAATATATAATATTCAAGTATACGTACTTTGCTTAAATATGATTACATAAATAAATGAATAACATGTGTCATACATCATTTTTGGTGGATTATATTAGGCTCCAGGGCTGTTTGTTTATTTCAGTCACAAGGACTCTAACATTCTAGGAATTACTCTTCTTACTTTTGGCTAAAATTATTTTCCTTTTATTACAAAGCTTGTTGATATTATGGTTTGGCCTCCACTTGTTCCTACAGGGGACAGCCTCATCTATGCAGCTGTTTACATGCTGGTATAGTGTGATGGTGTATATTCCTGTGTATTCAGTGGAGTTAACTGTTTGGGTGGGGATTTGAAGCTTTTCAATGTATCACTTAGGAGTAGGTAGTTTGTCTTAAAAAATTTCTAAGGGTAACTTGGGTGGAAGGGATCTCTGGTTTCATTTTTATTTTGAAGGAGACTCCTTTAGGTCAGAGTGGTTAAGATATGTGAGGGACAGTGAAATATGCTGCTAAATTAGTAAGACAAGCTCTAAGATGTTACTCTCCCTAGTGGGTACTCTGACTAATCATTCCAGGGCATTTTAGTGGGTACTCTGACTAATCGTTCCAGGGCATTTGTATTGACAAAGTCCAAGAATCTGCACTTGTGCACTAGTGGTGGTGTAGGTTTCTCAGTCTATAGTTGGATAATTTAGATCACCTAGGAAAATGGTATTGGTTTTAATCCTGAGTCATTCTAGTTCCTGTAGAACTATAAACACATATTAAATACAGGAAAGAAAACATGTCATGAACAAGACCAATACTTTTGTTGACATAAAGATTACAGCTTCAGATATGCACATAAGCCTCAGTTGCATGTTAAGACTGAGATGTAATTTCCATACCTTTTCCACTGGTCCCTTGGTTCTGCAAACAATATAGATGACAAAAAGTGGCACGCAGATCATAGACGACACTGCCATCAGCCAGCCTATGACGTAGCCCCAGGTGGGGTATACATATGTATTATTGTACTTCAGAGGGCTGTATTTTATCAGGGAAAACAGGAAGGTGCCCTTAAGAGAGAAAATCAAAATATATAATTGGTGCTTCTAGCAAAATTATATTTAATAATTGTTTTTACAATCAGCAATACTGCCATTGGAAGAAAATACATTTAATGAATCTAGCAGTTCAGACTTAAAGCTTTAGAAATTATTAAGGTTTTCAGAATATAAGGACAGATATACAAATTATTAATCAGATAAACTAATGTAGAAACATATTCCACTACTGAATTGCTGAACAAAAGAAACTCTGCTGTTTACATTAATGCATACGCCAACACCAACAGCACAGAATGCTTTCTTAGTAATACCTTCATGGCTAGTTACTTAAGATCTATAGTGTTCCCTGGTGACCACTAGCACTAGCATTAACATAGGTAAGAGTAAATGCTAAGTTTTGTGCACTATTATTTTCTTAATCATGCAGTACAGGTTCACAAAATGCTGCTACTGTATAAAAAATCCAGTAACCTCTGAGGGGAAATTCAAATTACCTTAAATTTCTTTGGGCAAAAGATCACAATCGTTCCCTCACTGTTACTGCTCCCCTGTCAAGTAACACAAGTGCTGGCCTGACTCTTAAAACAATTACATCCATTACATCCATGGCAGTTAGGCTCATTGGAAATTCTTACCAAAGTAGTATTCTGCATATGACTGTAGCTGAGTTACAAGCAATCCATTTAAACAACTTATATTATTTACTGAATCCAGTGAATTAAGAAAGGTTCACTGTTTAGGGTCTCCTATCTTTGGGATAACGCCTCAAACAGAAGTATCTTCAGAGAAAAAAAAACAATGCCATTTGAATATTGTTTGTCTTGGGAAATAAAGATCAGTATTACAACAGAAAACTACATTTTAGTGGAGAATTTAAGAAGGATAAGAGAAGACAAGGAATAAAGTAACTAATCCCACCTAAGAGACTATGGTGCCGAGAAGCTTTTTTCCAGGTAATATTGCAGTAGCATACTCTGCATGTCAATATTATTAGTGCATGGACAGGAGTCTCTAACATCAAAACCACTGCCATCAGCAGACAAGACAGGCAATTTCACTCAGAGAAAGCATGGAGTAAAGTATGCCATTTGTTTTTATATGCCATAGGATAGATTAAAAAGAGAGCTGTGACAGAAACCAAGTTTTAATTCTATGAACCGTAATTTGCAATGAGAATTAGACATAGTATTGCAAATCTCTGATTTTTTTTATCTGTCAGACTCTTGAAAACATTTTGTTTTATTGAACTGCCAGTGGAACTCCTAGGATAGCAGCTTCATAAGTGGAGTCCCTTTGGTAATACTGTAAGCTGAAGTGTTTACAACAGACAAAAAAATGTCAACGGGCAAGAAATACAAAAAAAAAAAAAAAAAAGCCGGTTTAAAAAGGCATCAGGAAACATTTAAGTAAAGCGATAATGTAATAATTTCCTAAATTATGAAAACTACACTGAATGGCAAAATAAGACTAATTATCTTTTTAATGAAAATGGACATACCTGTAAATGAAAAAGCTTCCTTAACTGTGTTAGTTTCTTTTTTCTTCCATGTTTGCATTTTAGATTCCATTTTTTTGCCAAATTTGTCAAATGTTATTGCAGTGCACACATACTTGCTAAAGTGCTCTATATAGCCCAAAGAAAAATGTAGCACTTTACAATGCATTTTAGTGTATGGATTTTTTTAGAGCATGCCAATTTATGGAATGAGTGAGCATTATAAAAATAACAATGAAAAGCAATACTCGAAAGTAAACAAAATTATACATAGAAACCTAAACAGAAAAGAACGACATTACCAATAAGAGCCTCAGCTATATTTTAGACTGTCAGTGCAGAATTCCTTAAAAATCTGTATCAGCATACATACCTCCAACAGCATATTAACAATGCATGCACTTGTATTAATATATTGTGTATGAAACAAGAATATAAAATAAAATAATAGCATCACTGTGATTTTTTATTTGGCATAAAACAGAAAAGAAAACTCTATATCCAGGGCAATCAATTCCTCACATCCTTAAACATTTACCATAAGAGGTCCCAAACAAAAAGGCTGTATTGTTGCAATGTTTACTGGGATGACAGGCAATTGGGGAAGGTCATCATTTAAACATCCATCATATTTTTTATTGCTCTTATCCCTGCCTTGGTAGCTGACACACACTCTTACAAAGGTGAATACCTGCAAAAACTATCCCCAGTGTTTGAGCATGCTTCCACATAAACACAATGAGCACTACCTTGTAATATCTGCAGCACCCATGTTTCACTCCATTCATTTCCTTCACTAGAAGGTGGTGTCAGTGCAAGCAGACTACACTATTTTCAGGATGGAAAACCTGGCATCAGTCACTTTCTCCCAACTTCCCTGAACAGCTCCTCCAGAGCTAGGAAACTAGTCAGTCCCAGATCATCTGGGTTGTAGTCAGAGCTTTAGTTCTCTATAAGCCCGAGTCAGAATGTACAATAAAGTTGATACAAAAATGAAAACTGGTAAAATGTGGCAACTTAAAGTTAATAGAAAACAATGCACATACAAGAAAATCAAGAAATTAAAAAGCACCTCAGATAATATAAGAGCCACAAGACAAATTAAACTGAACTGGATATAGTCATAGTAGATGAGTTAAAGGAAATAAGATGAAACGACTAGTGCAAAACTATGAAATATGGAAAGAAGTAACATCAGTAGAAAAAGAGATATTATTTCTCTACATTTATGGTTATATAAAGAAAAAAAGGATGACAGATGGTTGGACTGGGCTTGCTAAACAGCATGAATGAAACAGTGAGTTCATTCCAAAACAGCAAGGGACAGACTTAAGGCTATTCTTACTAGGACAGGGAGGTGGAGACAGTTAAATGAAGCCTTACTTCTCATCTGTCTTCCCCCAGAATATATGTTCTTATTTGAAATACTGAGGCGCATAGGAGAGCTGGTACTCTATAGCAGGAAGACAAGCACAGCACATCACAAACTAAGTGCAAATAGGTGGAAAAGACAACAGGAGCATTCCTTATTATTAGCAGGAGAAATATACACAAGTAAACTATGAAGGATTTAAGAGTGACTATAGCATGGCCTGCGAGCACTTTATTTCCAATCAACAAATTGAAAGGAGATGGAAGAATTTCACGTTCTGCAATACACATTTCTTGCACAAAACTTTGGAACATTTCAAAATGCCTTGTACCTACACTTCTAGGAAAGCACACTTTTTACTGCTGACAAACAATGTTGTTGACTCATAAGTCCTAATAAAATGGGATATGATGGACAAAAAGTAACTAGTGACCATTGCACATGAATGTAAAGTATATTACGAAATACAATGAATGAGTGAAGGAAACAGATTTTGGTTCAACCCAAGGTGTCCTGTTTGCAACTAAGTTGTGAATAAATTCTCGGCAGTAGTAGTATTCTCATGTAGCTAACCTTCCCCTAAATTTTGTAAAAAAAATGTGTGATTTGATAGTCATTAATTGGTGCTGTAAAATGGGCAGTATACATCTGGGTCTTAGCAAACTGCCATCTCAGGGGCATTAATTGGTGTTACATCTGGATGAGGCAAAGTTCCAACTGATGGCCATTAACTGGTGCTGTGAAATGGACTGTATGCATCTGGGTAAGAGCAAAGTGCCATCTGTGGACCATTAATTTGTGCTACATCTAGGTGAGGGCAAACTGTCATCTGATGTCCATTAATTAGTGCTGTAAAATGGGCAGTATACATCTGTATGTGAGCAAAATCCCAATGTGTGGTCACTAATTGGTGCTCCATAACTCCATAAGTTGCATACAACTTCCAAAAAGTATGACAGAAAAAAAGAAGATATCTTCCCTATTCTGATAAATTATATGTGGATTCTTCTGAGAAAGGGATGCCATGAACACTGTGGCATTGCTGACTATGGTGTGGCTGTGACATGCATCAGTTTAATCATTCAGAATTGAGAAAAAAAAGGTGAGGTACTTACAACGCAGACAGCTGGGGTCAAATACTTCCAGCAGTACTTCAGCACTGGCAGGGGCTTATAGCCAATCATGTCCTCAATATTGTCATAGAAACGGTCCGCACCTTGAAAAGCAGTGATAAAAAAAGATCATAATGAGTTATGCCTAGCATTTGTCTTTCATTTACTAGATTAGTGAAAATATATAGCTTTAGTTTTTACTTCTGCTATTAGTTTTCTTGACATTGTTTCGAATTATCACAATAAGCAAAATTAATTGACATGTCAATATGTTAACATTTTATTTATTTATTTATTGACATTTGTTAATCGGATTTGTCCAACTGGGCTTGTGGCCCATTTTCAGTGGAGACCCGAGAAGAAATGCTCCAGTAGTATCTTTTTAAACAAGTACGATTTTAAACAATATTGATATAATAGCAGTTATAGCAAAAAGATTCACATGTTGGGTTACATGCATAAAGTTAAAGTTGCATTAAAAAGAAGCTTAGTAACATAATTTTACATTGATATAGTTCAATAGGTCAACAATAACATTTTTTTTGTTTGTAAAAAATTATGCAGATGCATAGTAGACACATTGGAGAGAGACGTGTAATGAGGTACTAAGTATGAACCTTTTGAGGGTACATAAAGGGAAGGAAGACTAGGTGGGGTCATGGCAAAGGCAGGTCTTGGAATGGAGAAAATAAGCTTTTAGTTCATTTTTAAAATGTGAGGTGTGGGAGACTGAACATAAGTCAAGGGGAAGTTTGTTCCAAGCATTGGCAAGGGAGTGTTTGTAGAGTAGTTTGCCTACTGACCTTTGTGGGTGGTAGACATCAAGTAATCGTTGGTTAGAAGTACGGAGGGTCTGGGATGGGATAGAGATGGAGACTAAGGAAGATAGAGATGGACCAAAGGAGGTTTTATAAAGAATAGATTGTAGCATATGAAATTGATAAGATAGCAGAAATTGGTGAAGTTCAAGCCATTGAAGAGAGTTTAAAGAAATGCAGTGGTGTGAGTTGTATGAGGAGTTAGTAATGAATCTGGCTATTTTATGGTAAGTATGTTGGAGTTTGTTTAGAGTGGAGGCCTGGATATTGGTAAGAACTGGGGTGTCGTATAAGAGGGAGGGGAGGGGGAGTGCCTGGCCAGTCTAGATTCAGGGGTTAGGAGTTTTTTGTTCCGATATAGCAGACTTAGTTTCTGGTTTGTTTGTTTTTTTACACACTGGAGTATGTGTAGGTTGAACTTTAGTTCATCATCGATAATGACCCCTAGGAGTTTTGTGTGGGTGTCAGGTTGGATAGTTGTATTATTAGAATATGTAATAAAAAAGGAGGTTTTGTGATGAGAAAGAGAACAGGGAAGGAAAATTAGGAGTTTGGTCTTTTTGGGATTTAGGATCAATAGGTTGTGAGAGAGCCATTGTTCAGCGGATAGTAGGGCTTGTTGGGTCAGGGAGTGTAGTTCAGGAATGTTATTTGAGATGGATATAAGTGCAGAGTTGTCGGCATACTGAATAAGGGATGATTTTTTGCATGAGGTGTAAAGATCATTGGTGAAGATGTTAAACAAAAGGGGTCCCAAGATGGAGTCTTGGGGAACACCAGTGGAGATGGGAAGGAAAGGTGAGGAGGATGAGAGCCATTTGATAGATTGTTCCTTGTCAGATAGGTAACTATTAAACCAGGCAAGTGTGGAGGGGGATAGGTGGAGATTTGCGAGTTTGGATAGTAGTAGAGGATGAGAGACAGTATCAAAGGCTTTGGAGAGATCTAGGAAGAGACAGGAAATGAGTTTATTGTTGTCTAGGGCCTCTGCAATGATATGAATGAAGGAGAGGAGGGCAGTAGTGGTGCTGTGGTGAGGATGAAATTCATGTTGGGTAGAGGTAAGTAAGTGGTGCATGAGGAGATGATTGAGAAGATGTGAGTGAATACATTTTTCTAATATCTTGGAGAGGAGGGACAGAATGGCAATGAGTCAGTATTTTGAGGGATCAGTGGAGTTTCTAACTTTATGAAGAGGGGTAGTAAAGAAAGATTTCCAAAGGGTGGGGACAGTTGATTCTAGAATAGATCGATTAATTAGTATAGATATAGGATAGGCAATTGAGTCAGCAACAAGTTTGAGGAATGTAGGAGATAGATTGTCAGTGGAAGGAGAGCAAGGTTTTAGCTTGAGTAGTAGAGATTTGATCTAAGTAATGGGAACTCACTAAAATGAAAACAAAGTTGTGTTAGTGTGACTTGGAGGGTTGGGTGTCGAAGTAGAGTTTGGCTTAGAGGTTACCAGATTTTGGATGGAAGAGATAAAGTGTTTATTCAGGAGGGTAGCTGTTTCCTGAGAGGAAGAGTTAGGGTAAGGGGAGGGATTAGAGGGCTTTCAAGGATAGAGGATGTTGTTGAGAGTTGACCAAAAGTTTCGAGGATTGGATTTGTTGTTAAGCTGAGCAGAGCTATAGTATAACTTTTGTCATTAGTTGGATGTTTTTTTGCAAGGTTCCTCAGTTGCCTGTATTTTTGAAGAAGAGGTGGTTGTTTAGTTTTAGTCCAGGTTTTCCAAGCACTATCTCTTTGTTTCATAAGGGACCTAGTCTCCTTGGAGAGCCAAGGAGCATGATTTGATTTTACTCTGATCTTCCTAGAGGGGGCTAAGGAGTTTACAGTACTCATGAAGATGCTATTGAAAGTGCTTACAGCATCGTTTTAAGGGAGGTGTTTTAGGATGGACCAATCTATGTTGTGGAGAATGGAGTTAAAGTGGAATGAATTGAAAGTCGATAGTTTTCAACAGTCTTTGATGAGGTGGGGTTTAGGAATATGGGAGTAGTGTCTTAAGATGCTGGTACGGAGATGATCACTGAGGGAGTCAGGTAAGGTGGTGGGATTGTGGTATTGGTGGAGGGCATTGGTAAGGATCCAATCTATGATGGAGCTGGAAGTGGAATTTTTATGGAAGCAAGTGGGAGATGTTATAAGTTGGTGGAAGCCGTGTAAATGGATACTGAGTTGGGGGAAGTCAGTTGTGACCATGGACCAATCAACGTTGACATCACCAAGGATAAGTGTCTCATATGGTATGATGTGCTAGAACCAGGATAGGATGTTTTCAAGAATGGGCAGATTGTTACCAGGAGAAAGGTAGATACAGGCAATTGCAAGTTTTTTTGTGGGGATTCAGATGGCAGTTAAGGATGATGATTTCAGCTGGGAGGTAGTCAGGAGTTGGGGAAGGGTAAGGTGAGAGGTTAAGGTTGTTTGAGTAGAGGATGGTCACGCCACCTCCCTTTTTACAGGTCTATCAGATTGGAAGATATTATAACCTGGTGGGAGTACTTCACTATTTGAGGTTTGTGGCTTGAGCCAGGTTTCAGTTAGGGAGAGGATGTGAGGGGTATTGAGAGCTATCCATGAGTGCAGCTCAGTAACTTTATTTGCTAGACTCTGAATATTCAATGAATAAATAGTTAAGTATTTGGATGGAGATGATTGCTGTGACTGAGGTTGGAGAACTGTTAGAGGAGTAAGATGGGGGCAGTGTAGATGTAGCTTTGGGGAGAGTGAGGGTGGGGAGAGAAGAAGAGGGGCCAGGGTTGGGATGGATATCTCCAGAACAAAGTAGGTTTTTAGTGAGGAGACAGTGTGTAGTAGATGCTAGATGGAGGTTGTATAGTTTTGACTTAGCTTTGTGGGAAGGTTTAAAAACCTGTATTATGGATAGTTTATATAGACTTGAGGTAGAGGTGGTAAAGAGATAGTAAAAGATGAAGTAGTTCGATATATGTTGTATGAGTGAGAAGTTGGTGAACATATGAGTGGGTCAGAGAGATTGGAGTGGTAAGAGGTGGAGATAGAGAGAATAAGGAGTAGTGTAAAAGATATTAGAAAATAATACATGGAATAAAATATGGTCAGCTAGAGTAAGTAGAGACAGTGGTATAGAGGAAGTGGTGTTGACAAGATTGATAGATTAGTAAGGTGGTTGTGGCAATAGGTAGGAAGTGGAATTGTAGTGACTAGTGGGACAGGAAGGGGAGAGATAGTTAGATATAAAGGTAATTGTAATGGGGTGGGTGGGAATAGGGGTAGGGGAGCGAAGTGAGCCCGAGCATAGCGAGGGCAAACATAGCGGAACTAGCACTCTGTTCAAGATGAAGTCAAAGAAACAATCAGAAAAAGATAGTGAAAAACTAGCTTGAGAGACAAGGATATAAAGATACTAAAGGTATAGTCACCAGAAATAAATAAAAAAAAATAAAATAGGAGCAGAAATATACTTACAAAAAGACACTGGCCTCAAGCTACACAAGTAGATTTACTTGAAGCAAACCCAGTGCTGTATGATTAAAATAAGCTACAATAGAGAGGGGCTTTGGGGGGGAGGGGTCTTACTAGCAGCTAAAAGCAGGGCAAAAAAAACCCCCAAAACATTAATATGTAAGAGTCTGAAGACAGTAAAATACAGCAGGTGCACTGATAACTAACATAGACAGCATTTTCACAGTGCACTGAGATGGAGCACTTAATAACCAATTCTGCAGAAAGAAAACCAAATTATAGATTGGGAGGAAGGCTATAGGCTTAGTTTTATGGGAACAAAATCTAGTGTTACTGATTATACTATAGAGCTCTGGAGTTCCTGCAAAAAATACTCCTTTGCAAGCTTTGTTCCAAAGTGGAACTGATAAGTCAGGGTCTACCCATTGCCAAGTAGATATTCTCAGTTCTTGAGTAAAGTTAATTTGTGCATTAATGCATGCCAACTAGCATATTACACTGTATTTTCTAAATGTTATTTTAAAGCTACGGTCATAAAACATACAAAGGTTATTTCCCACAGTACTAATGTGCTACAACCACCCCCAACAGCAGGATTCATATTACTATGTGACTAGTAATTATAAGTATTATGGTGATGACTACTCTACATTTCCATCTATGCTAAACATTACTTTACTGCTTCAGTGTACCACAGTTGTTATGCCTACTGCTAAAACCATTAATGTTTTAGTAACATTTCTTTTCAGGGGAGACCTGAGATGGTATGTATACTGACTAGGGGAAATCTGACCAGTTTAGAAGTGCTAAATGGCACAGTGGTTCTCTGGAAAGATGGTTAGGACTGCATAGACTGCACAGTGTTCTGTGTTATTAAGAATGAGCATTATAATGGGTTCAGGCCCTTGCAATGCTTATTGCAAGAGTTGCCAAAATAAACCTGTATTATACTAATAAAAGACTGTACTCATTAGAAGGCTCGTTCCTCCTAAATTCTCCACATTGGTTCAAATGAATTCTTGTTTGTATTCCTGTATAATACTGAAGGTAGAACTGTTAATGTGGCTGCAACATTTTCCAGCCTTAATAATGGTATTTTTAATATTTTGCTTTGTATTTTGCTGATGTCATTGGAGTGTTTTTGAAACTGGTATGTTACAGATACTATTTTTTATTGTAAAATACATTTTCAGTAATATATTTTGTTTTCTTAAAAAGCAAGCAAATCCAACTAATCCTAGATGGCCTCAGGTCAACCTCATAAGTCTTTATCTAGATTTGCCTGCTTTAAAGCAAACAATTTTTAGTGTGTGTGTGTGTGTGTGTGTGTGTGTGTGTGTGTGTGTGTGTGTGTGTGTGTGTGTGTGTGTGTGTCTATGTATGGGTATGTACATGCACATCCATCATGTGTATAGAGATCTGTGTTCACTTACGTATGTGCATTTGTGTATGTAAATTTTTCTTTTCTGTTGGGGAGACATCTTTGACCTATTCATCTAGTACTGGTACTAGAGTTCATTCTGCATAGTCTGAAACCATATCCTGTGATGAAAACTTGCTGTGTCTTCTTTGAATTGATGATACCTTTGATTTTTCACTCTGTTGAAACCAGAATGGATTTGGGTCTTTACTGTTTCTGAGATGCTGCGGTATAACTAACTGCTGACTTGAGGTGTCATCAGTTATAATGTGCATAGGAAGTCCACAGACTCTGTAAGCGGAATTATTTTTATAAATAGACCTCTTACTGTAAACATTTGCCTGCATTTGCTTGTATGTTAATGCAAATGGGACATTTCATTGTAACAAAGGCACCATTACAATATAAACAGAGCACTGCTTTCAAAGGCAGCAGTTACTTAGAGGTTTAATTGGATTAGTATGAATTTAATCAGAACAAACAACATGCTGCTGGTAATTAACTCTGGCAGTTGTAGAGTACGAGAACTGTAGATGTTAAATTGATCATAGCTGCAGTAGCCTAAGCTATATGGGTTACTTCCTGCTAAGGGTATAACAACTGCCAGCTTCCAAAGTTTCAGGGCAGCTACCATACTCCCAAACCATTAGACAACTTGAGCTGAACTGTCTAAAAGTCAGTTTGGGTGCCCACCTTTGAGAGCTTTTCTGTTGCTGAAGAGAGCACTCCTCTGTGGGCTTCTGAAGGTCAGTGGTCAGCTTATGCTGTTCCATTGCTGGGCAGATAAGTTCCTGTTAGGGAACAACATACAGTGACAATTTTTGTTAACCTTTACTTTCCTAGTTATGAAAGTTGTTTTTTGACTAGGATTTTGTGTTTTAACTGACGGTCACAAGACATAACAGTACCCTTTAATGGGGGTGTCCTTTTTTCTGTCAGTTTAAAAGTTGATAAAAACATTCAAAAACTACCTTTTCAATATGGAAATTGTGTTGATTTTACTTTTTGGGGTAAAGTATACTAAAGTGCTTTTTACTGTGACTAACTAACTAGTAACTACTTTGGAGTTTTACTGGCTTCTGCTGCTTAGTTTCCCCAGAAAAAGAGGCACCATTTTTGACTTGACCATGGAACAAACCACTTGCTCAATGGTTGGTCCTTCTTCCAGCCACAAAAGAGTAAAAGTTAGCAAACAGCCTTTGCCACTGCAGCAGGCTAGCAATTTACCATAGTCGCAGGTGAGTGACTCTGCTGTGTCCAAAGGTGGGTTCTCAGACCACTCTTTTTTCATGGATCCATGTACAGTAGCATCTATAGCCAGTATGAACCAGGGGTTAGACACATATCTTTCTCATGTGGAGTCCTCCCTGCAGAGCAGTGATCAATATGATGAACATCGAATGTTACTGGTATGAATGAACCTCAATGTGAATAGCTGCCAAGCTGCTGTACCAATGCTCATTAGTGCTTTTTACTAGTATTTGTGTGGACAGACCTCTGCTACTGGCCACAGTGTGGCATGGAGTGGTGTGACTATAAGCACTAGTATGAGTGGACCTTCAACAGAACATGGAAGATGAAAGGACAAACTATTCCTTTTGAGTCCCTGTATTTTAACATAATCATATCCCAAGAATGTGACTTGAGGCCACCTGTATTGTCATTATTTGTGAAAGGCATGCAACAACAGCATGTGGCATCTCCTTGCTACCTTAGCTTCTTAGTTCTCTCTCATTTCATAGTTTTCTACTTTTTGTTATCCAGATGAACAGTTATCAAAGGTTGTCGACAAATACCATTAATGACACCTCTACCATTGCATCATTTTCCATCTTTCCCCTTTTCAAATGCCTTCCCCTCTTGTCATCACTTTCTTTTACTTCGTATTTCTCCCCCTAATCTTCCAATGTTCACATATCCATCCTCTACTTCTGTACTCCTTGACATCCCCTCCTGGCACCATAGGTTGTACCTGTACTGGTCTTATACTTATCCATGTTCATAGACATAACAACTAAATTGTCTTTCATTTTCTTGGTTAGCAAACACTGAGGTTTTTCAAACTGGGGTACATGTCTGTAAGATACATACCAAGTAAAATGTTATATTCAATTATCAGTTTAATAAGGAAAAAACTTCCTGTATCTAGGGGTATACTTCTGATAATTACCTGCAAAATGAGAAAGATTTTAAGAGGGGTTTCATTTAAGTAAAGACTTGTTTCCCTAATTTTACTGCACTACATTTTTTGCAATAAGTGTAAGGCCATGGTCAGGACACCAGGGACTAACACTATCTAGGTCTTTTGGGGGGAATGAATAATGGTACTCAAGTTTGCAGTCATTCATAAACTAGGTCAGTCAGAAACCTGACATCAGAGAATTAGATGCCAAAGAAAAGGGAATCTAGTTTGGAGCAGTGAGGAAGTCAGTTAATGACTAATCTATAGGATGACAAGGTATTCTCAACTCTCACCTTCTGTGTGTATGACAAGAAAGCTAAATACCAATCCATTGAGCAATATAGGGGTTGATATTTAAGCTATCAAACATTTTTTACCCAGAAGATCAGTCACCTTCTAATAACAGTTGCCTACTTTCTTCTCTCATAACCTCAAGTACCTTAGGTGGCTTGAACTACAGAATCTGCTTCAACTCAACCAACTTACTATTGTTCATAAGATCATTAACCAGCCTAACAATACTCCAATACTCTTAGACCTTATAACCCTTTATAGAAATCTTAATGCCATGCGTTCATCAAATAAACTCCAAGTTAACATCAAAAAGTCTAACAACATGGCAGGGAACACTGTTCTCAAATGCAATTGGGAAAAAATGTAATCTTTTACCTAGTGAACTTATGTCCCTTCCTGCCTTACCACTCTAAAACAACTGAAAATGTTCCTGAAAACACATTGGCTATGCCCTTGTAGCAACACTGACTAATCAATAATTACTACTGCTACTAAAATCTTTTTTTCTAACTCTACTCTCTCCACTACATTAATGTCCTGTACTGCAACATGAAAGCATTTATGCAGAAATGGAAAAATATATTAGCTTCTGGTGTATATAAATATTTAACTCGAAATATTGAAAATTGTTTTAGGAAATGTGTACATATTTTTATCTACGTCTATTTTATGTAACATAAAATCATCTTGTTTGATATGTCTTGGAGCTTTTCTTCCCGGGCCTCTACTGAAAATGGACATCTATCCAGTTGGACTAGCCCAGTCAACAAATGTAAAATAAATAAATAAATAAATAAATAAAAAAATCCATTATTCTTACAATTACCTCAGCTGTCCAAAACTATAAAGATATTGTTATTCTATGTGATTTTTAACATAAACTTCCTAGTTCCCCTGAGCACTGACATTGCTAACTTCCTAGCCAGTTTCAATCCTACACTGTCAGTGATGCTATTCATCCAAATCTCCAAGCCATCAATGCCTCCCTCCTGAATCTTCTAATCATTAACAACCCTACCATCATCTCCAATATGTCTGTGCTTCCACCCACTTTCAGTGACCACTACCCCATAACCTTCCAAATTATCCATCAGTCACCAAAACTGCATCCCCCCAAACTCATTACCTTCAGACCTAGATCCACCATCACTACAGACAACTTCAAAAAACACCTAACAACTTTTGACTGGTCTCCCATTGCAAACTTACAGAACCCCAACTTGGCTGCAAAAGCTCTGACACATGCCCTCCTTCAAGACAAGGTCTTCCTCTCACACACTGTCTTTTCAAATGTAACAAAACTCCCTGGCTAACTGCTGTACCGGAAGCTCTGCTTAAACATGCGTGGTCTTCATGAAGATGAAGCCCCTCACCAGAAAGTTGTACTGCCTTTACCTGTCTACATGACATAGTGAAGCAAGTCATGCACAGGCACAAACCCAACTACTTTACAATCAACCAACTTGCTCATCTAGGGAAACCCAAACATTTTTGACAGAAAGTAAATCTTCTCACAGGCCATAAATCCACTGATTCCACCTCCTCTCCTATCACCAACAACACCTCTCAAGGCCAGCTCTCAACCTCTGATTTTCTCAAAGAATTGCGAAACCATATCCATATCATACATGATACATATTAGTACCATACCCTTGAAACCTATAAGTCCCCCTCCATGTCCTAGAAAACCCATACTACCTATCCCAGTGTACTAGACTCCCTCATTGTTCAACCCAATATGATCTTCATGAGGGATCTCAACTATCCCTCTATGGATTTGGAATCCTGCATCACTTGTAATGCAAAAACTCAGTGATTCCTAAACTTCATTTATGCCAATAACCTGGATCAGTTGATCTATTCTTCTACCAGAGGTACAAACACCCTTGACCTTGTACTCACAAATATGGAGGAGTGATGTTCCTCACACAATGTAATGTCTTTGATCATCAGATCTGACAATAATGCAGCATTGCTTGAAATAAAAATTAAATCTGGGGACCAGTGAAACCAAAAACCTTTAGGAACTATTCAAAGGCTAACCCCTCTGTACTAAGTGACACCTTGGCTAAAGCACGCCAAAACCAAATAAATACTATAGCGCATGTTGAGTTATTTAAAAAAATCTTTGTACAGACATATTGATAGCTGTATAGAGCAAGTTGTGCCCATTAATATCAAGAATAAGACAAACTCAAAACACAAGCCACCTTGATGGAATCAAAATATCACTTGGTTATACAACAAAAGAAAATAAATTTCTGCCAAGTGTAACAGGAACAAAGCTCTAGAGACTATAAAAAACCCTGAACAATCAAAAAAGAAAGCTAAGAGGGTTAACTGATACTTCAAAGGATAAATTTGAAATAAAAATAGCTTCTCAGGCAAAGGGCAACCACAAAGCTTTCTACAGCTATGTCTGTAATCTCAGAGGAAATGAGCAACAATGCACAGAACTTACTGTAAATGGCATTACCCACATTGAACCAGAGGCCATTGTCAATTTTTTGGCTGACAGGTTCAGCTCAAATCCCCCCTTCCCCATTAGTCCAAAAGAAATACAGCATACCACAATCCCCCCAACCATTACTGAGAAACAGGCCATCAATGCACTTAAGTCCAAAAGCCCTGCATCAATGGGCCCCGATAACATCCCAGGATGCTTAATAAATAGCAAGAAACATCATGAGGCATCCGCAGAACTCACACTTATGAATCTCCTGCATATTCGTAAATCAAACAGTACTAGAAATGCAAGGTCGAAGGACTTTTTTGTCTGTGACTTAAACACAGCATGCTGGAGAAACAGATACGTGTCACAGAGACTGCCTCTCCTATGGAACAGGCTTCCCATCTATGTGAAGCTGAGTTTGTCTATTGTCCAGTTTAAGTGCAACCTAGAATAGTGCATGGAGAATAGAAATTTACACTGGGGCTGACAATCATGTCCCTTATGGATAGACGTAGCTTATAAATGTCTCGCCCTGAATGTCCTATTTAGATACAAGATGTCAGCATTCTTTTGAGAAAACTTTGCTAGGCTTAGAAAGGTCCCACTGGTTGTTGGGCTAGTAACAATATATGAATCTATGAATTCAGACATCTTCCTAGTGATGCAACCTGTACCGCTCCCCCCAACTCACCTATCCCCCCTTCTTTTATCCTCCCATCTACTTTAAGAAACTTATACACAAAGAATGTGTTTCCCTTCAAGAAAACATATCCCTGGATGCACACCCTGGTGCAGACAGCCTACTCCCTTGGTTTATATCACTCTGCAAAGACTTCCTTGCCACACCTCTTCTGCACATTTATAACCTCTGATTAATTCAAAATATAAAGCCAGACATATGGAAAAAACTGCTCTGGTTAAACCCCTTCCCAAACCACCTCAGCCAGGAAATACCTCCTCTTCTACCCTGTCTCCATCTTCCCTACACTTGGGAAAATACTTAACTACAACCAACTGTCCACTTACATCCAAAAGCACCACCTCCTCATTCCTAAACAGCATGAATTCTTGGCTGGCTGGAGCACAATGACAGCACTAGAGTCACTTACAGATGAGATCCTTCTCAACATGATTAAAGGAAACCTTCCAGGACCTCTCTTCATTGAACTTATCAAAAATTTTGATCTAATTGACCTCTTCCTGCTTCTTCACTCTCCCCAAGAAAGTGGGGTTAACCCCAACACTGTCACCTGGTTCCAACATTTCTTCAAAAAAAAAAAAAGAATTTCAAGGTCAAATTAGGCCTGATGACAATTTGAGGCAAAAACATTCTATTTACATGGAGGGGGGGATCCATCGATATAGACCAGTGGTTGGATATGCAATAAGTTGATCCTGCTGGTAGAGGTTCTTTAGATTTGCAGCTTCAGAATTTTGAAAGTGCATAAAAAGGTATCGGAGTATCCAAATGTATAACATTTACTTACACAAATGTATTGCCTTGAATCAGGTCCTTAACGACTACGACTTTGGTGGTCACGCCACTACAAGTACAAATATGACTCTGTCATTGTCCATGTTGGTGTGAATGACCTGAGATATACCTCCTTGGACTACATGAAAAGAGACATGGAAGAGCTCTCCAATCTTGTAGCCCAGGCAGGTATGACCCTAGCTCTGAGTAGCCCAGAATTATACTGCAGTACAAGGACAGAATGATTGACTTCAATAATTGGCTAAGCTTCTGGTGTCATTCTAAGGGGATCCAGTATCTGTCTGGCTGGGATGACATGGTCGACAGACCATGATATTTTTCCAGAGATGGCCTGCACCTGTCACCCCTGGGATTCCAGATACTGGCTAAGGCTCTTGCTGCCCATATAATGCCTTTTTAGGCAATGTTCAAATGACAAATTCACTACCATAACAGGAACAGGCAAGCAAAAACTGAGGGTAATGCTACTCAATGCTAGAAGTCTAAATCTCAAAATGCACTCCCTTGAGGCACTTCTTAAAATGGAGAACATCGATATCTGTGCAGTGACTGAGACCTGGTTCAAGGCTCCAGAGAGCACCCCTGCATTACCAGGCTATAACTCATACCACACTTTTCGGCCAACTAACTTGGACCAGAACACCAAAGGCAGAGGTGTGTCCATATTCATTAAAGATATCCACACCTCCAGGCTAGTTGCTCAGCATAATGCATTCGAGGTTATCCAAGTGCAAGTAACTCTGGGCAAAACTGCAATCGAAATTGTAGTGCCCCACAATTCCCCACTCCTCTTTTCTTGACATACTGGAGAATATTAGGGTTCAACCAAACACCCTAATAATGGGCGATTTCAACTACCCCACCATTAGCTGGGAAAACTACTCATGTACAAACTCCTTCACTCAACGCTTTCTGGAATTCATAAATTCCAATGCCCTGGATCAACTTATCCACACCCCCACCAGAGGCAACAATATCCTAGACCTAGTCATTACCAACATGAGTGACTGGTGTGGTTTACCTTTACATAACCAAAAATCACACGTGCGATTGCTCATATGAGCGAATCCAAACCACGAAACACAAAACCGCAATAGTTTCCGATGTTCGAAAATCAGCAAATAGAAAAGCAGATTCACTGATTTTCAAACAAAAATGTTGAATACGAAGTGTAATGCAGGGTGGAAAGCCTCCCTGCACACCCCACCCCACCTACTTTAATATACTAACTCAGAGATCGCACTACAGTGGGGAAAGGGTCCATTTCCCATCCCCACTATAGTGCAATTCTCACCCAAAATGCTGAATCTGCAATGAGCGAATGTCACTGTGCATTCGCACATTGCACATTTGAAGCATTTTTTGTTCGACATTTGGGAAGTTTGCAAACATCCTTTTGAACATCTTTTGTTTGCCCGTGTGCAGAACGCACATATGAAGGTAAACCGACCGGTGTTCCACACCTGAAGTCAACTCCTCATTGGTGAGATCCGACCATAAGCTCATCACCCTAGATATCCACATCCTGCCCCTATCTCCCATTAAGGAAACCATGATAAAAAATGTATCCAAAGCCAACTTCATGCTTCTTAAGACAGAAGTGGCAAACTTCATGACACCCATGCAGATGGACAATACAGTTACAACTGGTGAATCCTACACAAATGCACTCTATAAGCACTTACACATGTGCATGGATTGTGCTATCCCAAACAGAACCAAGATGCTATCCTCCAAAAAAATGAAGCCGGTCTGGTGGTCCCCTGCCATAAACAAACTCTACAACAGAAGGAAGAAACTGTTGCAAAAGAGAGTAAAATCCCATGAGTGGAGGAGCTCCCTGGTCAGCCTCAGTAAGAAGTTGAGATCCCTTATATGATCCCCCAAAGCTAGCTATGAAAACAAAATTGCCACTGATTTTAGGGACAACCACAAAGCATTCTATAGATATGTCAAGAATCTCAATGGCAACACCCAGATCTGCTCTGA
Source organism: Protopterus annectens (assembly GCF_019279795.1). Classification (NCBI taxonomy): domain Eukaryota; kingdom Metazoa; phylum Chordata; order Ceratodontiformes; family Protopteridae; genus Protopterus; species Protopterus annectens. The sequence continues at coordinate 191,708,313 of NC_056745.1, forward strand.
GTTACAACACAATGGCATGACAATTACAGAACCAACTGATATTGCCAACATCCTGGCAGATAGGTTCAGTGGTAACTTTACCCCCCCTCTCATCCCCAAAGGGCCCATATCTATACAGGAAGAATGCAGAGTCCCTGTAATCAAAACTACACAGGTAAAAGCTGCACTCTCTAAAGCCAAAAACACAGCATCCATGCGACCGGACAACATCCCAGGCTGAGTTTTATACAAACTTCAGAACAAACTGGCTCCCCACCTAAGTATCATGTTCAATCATAGCCTCACATCAGGCTTTGTGCCTACTGTATGGCGCACCGCAAAGGTCGACTTCTTGAGGCAGTCACCAAAGCTGTAGATGAGGGTAAAGTGGTTCAAACAGCCTATCTTGACCTCGACAAGGCTTTCAACATAATTCTCCATTCTGGAATTATAACTAAACTCACTAAACTAGGTATAAATATCTACATCACAAGACGGGTTGCCAAATGGCTCACTGACAGAACTCACACTGTAAAAGTTGCAGACTCCAAATCTGACTTCAAACCAGTGACAAGTGGAGTACCACACGGTTTACTCCTGACACCTCTCCTGTTTGGTATCTACTTTTTTGAAGTACAGGCTAACACAGAAGGCCTTTAGCTAATGAACTTTGCAGATGACAGCAAACTAGGAGCCATAGTCGAGTGACATGGACTTCCTACAGAAGGGCTTCACTGAGACAGATGCCTGGTGTCAGAGCCATGGCCTCAAGCTCAATGTCAAAAAGTGCATTGTCATCCCCTTTTGTAAAAACTCTGTACCCATGAACTACCACATAGGCGGCAGTCTACTTAACGCCGAATGTGTGATAAGAGATCTTGGGACCCAGGTGGACAGTAGTCTCTCCTTTGATAATCACATTGCCACAGTAGTCAAGAAATCCATTTATGTAGCACACCTCTTCACAAAAGGGTTCTCATCCAGGAAAAAAGAGGTCATTGTTCCCCTCTACTCGACACTCATTAGAAATATTATAGAGTACAACACGCCTTTTGGAATGTACCTCACAAGACATCTGCAGCAGCTGGAAAGGCCACAGAAGTACCTCACAAAGAGGATTACTAGCCTCAAACAAATGCCCTACACTGACCACCTCAAAAAACTCCAGCTTTACTCCATCGCATATCGCCTACTCAGAGGTGATCTCTGCCTAACATACAAAGCTATGTCAAACCCAGAGCTGTTGGACATGCTCCACTTAAAGAAGTCCCAATCCCTCCGAGCTACACACTCTAGGGACCTAAACCTTGTCACCACAATAAACAGGACATACTGGAGGGATAGAGTCCTATCCCAGAGACTTCCCATACTCTGGAACAAGCTACCCATCTATGTCAATCAAAGTTCCTCATTAGCACTCTTCAAGAAAAATCTTGATGAGTGGATAGGAAATAGGAAATACACCCCGGGGATCACTTCTGTGTCTCTGCTTGACAGGGTCACAAGAAAATAATTTTATTGGGTGGCATAAGCCAGGGAACCTTGTTGGCTAGGTTTACTTAGGCCCTTGGGCCGATAGCCTAGTACCTACCTATGAATCTATGAACCTATGTAGTTTCCAACTGGTACACGACCAGGATCTGTGATGCATCAAGAACTACTGGATTTTTTTGACAGAACTGGGTTGGATACTGTTAAAATCATTATAAGGGAAAATGAATATAAGTTCACTAAGCTGGATACTGAAATTACATTATTAAATGGCAGCATTACTAACAATTTGTATTTTAGTACACACCATTTTACATATAACAACATTTTTACTGATGTGGAAACTGCAGTCAAGCAAAATCAGAAAAGGAAATCTATTAAACTAGCTAGGGATGCTAAAGAATATTATGACAAATGTGCATATCCATTACCTAAAGGTTGTTGGTCACATTCTTTTAACAATGAGAACAATTTTAGAGGTGCTGATAATGATGTTAACACACACAGTTTAGGAACAAGGAGTAATTATTCAAATTTATTTATTTATTTGCCATTTGTTAACCGGGTTAGTCTGGCTGGGCAGATGCCCTTTTTCAGCAGAGACCCAAAGAGAAAAGCTCCAGATACAAAGATTACAATTAGTTACAAAAGAGCAATAGAGATAAAAACAACAGCATAAAATGAGAATCTTATTTGTTTTTAACATTCATTACAAAGGTACATTTAGTAATCTTAAAATAACATACAAATGATCTAGTTGTATGGTAAGAAATAGGAGGAAAGGAAAGGGAAGGACTAGTAAGTAGGGACTGCTTACTTATAGTGTGGAGTCAGGCAAGGGAGAATGGTGGGGGAGGAGCAAGGTAGGAGTTTGAAAGACATAGATGAGAGTTGTCTGATACAGTGAACAGTGATTAAGAAAGAGATACATTGTTACTGATATGGAGGTAGAAACATACAGCCAGGAGAGTCTAAGGTGTAGGAAATGGAGACAGAGTCTTGGTGGAAGAAGAATGGCTGGGGAAGAATTGACTCAAGTATGGTCTTTACAGGGGCAGGTCCAGGAGTTGAGTAGGTAGTCCTTTAGGAATAGTTTGAAATTGGGTGAGTTGTGGTGAGTTCTGATATAGAGATTGAGCTTGTTCCAAGATTTGGAGATTGCATGACTGTAAAGGCTTTTTCCTATGGATTTATTAGGTTTGGAGATTTGGAAAAGGTGTTGGCCTGAGCTACAAAGTTCCGGGTTAGGGATGCAGGGGGAGATGAGAGTTGCTAGTGAAGGACAAGATAAGGGTTGTTGTAAGATGGAATGTGTCAAGTGACGTTGAGGTAGAAGGAGCTGGTTATGGAATTCTAGCCAGCGAAGTTTTGTTAAGGAGAGGCAGTGGTGTGAGTGATAGAGGAGATTTGTGGGGAACCGTGCAACTTTATTATATGTTAGCTCATGTTTGTTTAAGAGATTTTTTTTGAAGATTGATAAATATAGGGGTGGCATATAGTAAAGTATGTAGGAGGTAGGCTTGAGCAAGGGATACTTTGAATTCTTGAGTAAGGAATTTCTTTGTTTCCTTATAGCAATCCTAGTTTCTGGTGGGTTCTTTTGATGCAGTTGTTGATGTGGGTATCACATTTTAGCTCATCATCTATGAGTATACTGAGAAGTTTAGTATGAGACTGAACCTGACTAGATGTGCTGTTTATGGAAGAGATTGAGAAGGAAGATTTGAGGTGTTGGAGGGGTTTGAGGAGGAAAAGAAGAAGTTTAGTTTTATTGGGCTTAAGTAGAAGTTTGTTAGTGGTGAGCCATCTTTTGACTGAGTGCTGTGTGCCTTGTGTGAGGGTATGTAGGTGGGATAGATTGTCAGAGGTAGAGATGATCATAGAGTCATCTGCATGTTGTATGAGTGTAGAGTGGAGGCAGGATTGGAAGAGATCATTAGTAAAAATGTTAAATAGTAGGGGACCCAAGATGGAGCCTTGGGGGACTCCAGTAAGAATGGAAAGGAATGGAGAAGTAGCTGACATCCTTTTGACAGATTGAGCTCTGTTTGATACGTATGAGGAGAACCAGTTGAGGGTGGTGGTACAGAGGATGAAGGAAGCAAGTTTGGAGAGTAGGAGGTTATTAGAAATAGTGTCAGAAGCCTTAGAGAGGTCAAGGAAGAGGGAAGACACTAGTCTGTTCTTACTGAGAGAAGTGGAGAAGGAGTTAGTGAAGGATAGTAGAGCGGTAGTAGATCTATGATGAGGGCAAAAGCCATGTTGGGTAGGGGTGAGGAGATTTTCCAGAATGAGATGTGCAATGAGCTGTTTGTGAATACACTTTTCTAGGATCTTTGAGAAAGAGGATAAAATAGCGATAGGCCTGAAGTTTGAGGGGACGGTGGAGTTACTGCCTTTGTGCAGGGGAATAATGTAGGCCTTTTTCTATATTGGGGGACCAGGCTTTCCTGTATGGACTGATTTAAAAGTATGGAGAGTGGATAGGCTATGGAGGGGGCTGCTAGTTTGAGGTATGGGAAGGCAGGTTATCAGCTGAAGGGAAGAAGGGTTTAAGTTTACAGAGTAGGAATCTGATGATGGTTGTGAGGATAGGCATGACTGAGAAGCTGGTTTGGCTTGAGGGAGAGGGTGGGATGTCATGATTAATGTTAGGGTTAGGGTTGATTAGTTTCTGTATAGAGTCTATGAAGAAGGAGTTGAGAAATGTGGCAGTTTCTAAGGGGGATGTTTGGGGAGGGGTTTCCTGGGTTTAAAACCTTATTAATGGTACTCCATAATCTTTTGAGGTTGGAGTGGGTTTTTTAGGGGGGGTCAGGTAGAAGTTTTTCTTATCAAGGGTGTTTTTTTTTGTGGCATTTCTGAGTTCTCTATAGTGCTGGAGGCTGGAAGGGGTTTTGTGTAAGTTCCAGGTTTTCCATGCAGTGTCTCTTTTCTGCGTGTGGGAGAGAGTGGCTTTACTTATCCATGGAGAAAAATTTGTTTTAACTTGAACTTTTCTAAAAGGGGCTAGGCAGTTAAGAGTGTTAAGGAAGATGCTGTTGAATGTGAGAACAGCTTCTTCAAGAGGGAGGTGCTGGAGAAAGGACCAGTTTATTGATAAGAATATTTGATTAAATAAATCAGGGTTAAAGTATGATAGATTATGACAGTCCCTGTATATGCACGTTTTAAAGGGTTGGGACAGGTGACGATGTATAGAGATAGGGTGATGATCACTAAGTGTGTCAAGGAAAATAAAGGGGTTATGACAATGATCAGGATGGGAGGTAAGTATCCAGTCTATAGTAGAGCTGGTATTGGATTGTTGATTCATACGAGTTGGGGAGGTGTTCAGCTGGGTGAAACCATATAGATTAATGCTAGTTTTGGGGGAGTTGTTGTGAGAGAATTCCATTTGATATTAACATCCCCTACTATAACAGTTTCACAGGCAATGGTTTTGGAGATTCAGGCAAGAAATGGCTCTAGTATATGGAGATTGTTGCCGAGAGGTATGTAGATAACAGCGATGGCAATCTTTTTATGATCATTTAGGTTACAGTTAACTATGAGGATCTCAGCTGGGTGACAACTAGGGGGGAGTATGGTAAGGGATGGAGAGAAAAGATTTCTGAGTAAAGGACAGCTACCTACCCCCTTGTTTAGTAGGCCTGTTCTGGTGGAAGATGTTGTAGCTGGATGGGACGACTTCTTTATTTGATATGTGAGGCTTTAGCCATGTTTCAGAGATGCAGAGGCTATCTGGGGAGTGTATTGTTATCCAGGAGTGAAGATCAGGGAGTTTATTTACTGTACTATGCATATTGAGACCTAGGATTTTAAGGTGCTTAGCAGAAGAGGTAGGCTGAGATAGAGTGGGAATCTGGGTGGAGATGGAAAAAGGGGGGGTTTGAGGGGTCAGAGAAGTTGGCTAGAGGACCGGGTTAGGATGAATATCTCCTGCAAGAAGTAGGGTAAGAATCCAGATGAAGGGGGACATACCTAAGAGAGTGTTGCAGAAGGAGTTTGGATTTGAGCTTAGGGAGGTGGGAGAGTTTAGGAGAGAGATTGTGTTTGAACAGATGTAAGAAGTGATGAGAGAAAAGAGAAGATACTATATGGAAGGAGCATGGAGTTGTGTTATGTGAAAGTAGGAGAGGAAAGGTGGGACTAGAGGATTCGTCATGTAGCGGAATGTGGTAGGATGTAGTTAATGAGAGAACATTAAGTAGATGAATTGAAAGGAGTAGGTATAGGAGCATGTCTTAGCTGTAGGGAGGTAAGATGAAGCTTCAGTAGGAGTGTGAGAGTAGAAAAAAGAATAAGGTGGAGTAAAGTACTGGATTAGTTGGGGGAGTGGTTGGAAGTATGAGTAACAGGAGGAGTGGGAGTGGAAGAGAACAGTTGACTGAGGTAGAAATGGAGGGAGTGGCAGTGAAAAAGAAAAGAGAGGATATGACTGGATGGGCTGTATTGGGTGTGGAGGAGGAAATGGGGTGTGGTTAGAACAGGATGTGAGTAAATGTAATTGAAGTGGGGTGAGTGGGAATGGGGTGTTGAGTGAGTGAGCCCGAGTGTTAGTGAGAGTGAATGGAATGGGGCTACACTGGCCAGGAAGAGAAGAGAGTACCAAAAACAATCAGTAAGTATAGTCAGAGCTAGAAGATTGCAGCAAAGTCAAAATGGACAACTGCTCTTTATTTTTGTCTTAATCTCTGAAGGAAAGATGATTAGGCAGCAGTGTTACAAGAAAAAACTATGTGGGGCAAAATGGTACACTTGTTTTGGAGGTCTTATAGATTATTGATCTGAGGGGGGGGGAGCAGCACAACAGATGGGAGGGGATGGGTGGGGGATAAACTTGAATCAGTGCCTGCCCAGCAGGAGGAGGCAGAGGACTGATAGAAAAAGAAAAAAAAAAACAATCAGCCAGACAATTGCTTAACAGGTAAGCAGCACACTTCCCAAACAGGTTCCGACCTGTTTTTTGAGAAATATACTATCAGGAAATGTTGGGCGGGAATTAAGTAATGGATATGCACATTTGTCATAATATTCTTTAGCGTCCCTAGCTAGTTTAATAGATTTCCTTTCCTGATTTTGCTTGAAATGTTGTGCGGGAAGGCCATGAACCAGACAGTTTTTATAATATCCCCCCCCAAGACGTTCTAAGAGAATAGGGGAACTTACAAACCAAAACCAGAGATATCATCAGCAGCATACAGCAAGGTCCAGAACAAGGGGGATACAGGAATTCCAGCTGGAACCAGAATCAGAGGAGCAATCATTAAATGTAGACATTTTGCACAATGAGGACTCAGGGCAATTCAGATTTTGTATTAACAATTTTAATGATGTCTTAACGGAAGCACATTTTTTTCTATTTTCAAAAGGTTTCACATATGTGCCTGTTACAAGTCAGATATTTCCAACTTGTTGTTAAATTTGAAGTTGTATACCAGGCAACTTAACTTGAAACTTTATTTTAAGCACAGATTACAAACTCTTATTTCTTGTCCATTAAGAAAGAAAAGTATTTTTATTCCTGTCTCCCCCATTTCTTGGTTTTGGCATTTGAACAAATAAGTAAACAAGCTTTTAAAAGTTATATTAAGTTAAGCAATCATTTTACAGACAATTTGAATATTGAAGAAAGAAATATTTTACAAAAATTAATGAAAAAAAAGAGAAGTATAAGTTATGAAGCCAGACAAGAGAGGGGTGTGGTTATTATGAATCATTTTGATTATGTGTTTAAAATGTTTAGTATTTTAAATGATGATAGCACATATGAGAGAGTATCAAAAAATCAAATCAATGTTTTGTATGCCAAAACTGATTATTTGTTTGAACTATTGCATGATGCCACTATAACATAGTCTGAATATGAGTTTTTATTAGTAAAAAAACTAGTATTCTGAGTATCTTTGGAATTCCTAAAATTCACAAAGATACCACTGATCCACCTACAATACCCATAGTGGCAGCACGCGGCTCAAAGATGGAAACTATAGTTGGGTTTGTGGATTACCATTCTAGGCACATACCTAAAAACAAACAGCAAATGATTAGAGATTCATGGCACCTTTTAGAATTGTTGCTAGGTGTGCAATATTATGAGGGTTTATGGTTCCTGGCAATTGATATAGACAACTTGTTTTCAGTAATTCCACACAAATGAGGACTTGAAATGTTCAATGAATGCATAAATGTTAGCAAGACTTTGACAAATTGTAGAACTAAATTACTATTTGATTTCATGGAGATAGTTTTAACTAACATTTTTTTAAACTTTGATGGGGAATATTTTAGGCAGACTGCAGGGGTAGCAATGTGTGCTAAATGTGCACCTATCTTTGCTAACCTAGTTTTGGCCCAATGGTAGGAAGACATTGTTTTGCATTCTAAGTTTGCTACTAATCTGGTAACATATTATAGATTACTTGATGATATATTGATCTTATGGAAAGGTAGTATGGAACTTATTGAAGAATTTATTGATTACTTGAACAGTTCAACAATTTTTTTTGAGATTAATTTACAGAAAGAACTGGCAGTGTATAGAATACTTAGACATATGTGTCTACCAGGACCAAGTAAATTTCTGTTTTGGTTCTACAATATACAGGAAAAAAACATATTCTAATTATTTTTTTCATTACGATAGTTGTCACCCAGTACATCAAATGAGAGGGATTGTTAAAGGACAACTAGTTAGGTTATCACAGATTATTAGTGATGATAGCAACTTCATTAAGGAAAATGACATACTATTCAAAATGTTCAGATAAAAGAACTATCCACTAAATTTGTTAGTTAAAAAATAGAAGTTCTGCAAAACAGAAAAACTATGTTCCAACCAATTTGAACAACACTGTTATAGGTTGCTACACCATTAGTTCACAAACAGATGCAAATATGGTTGGTGATAAAATACAAGCCTTGGTGATTCCATATAACTATGATGCATATGGATTTGTGAGGATTTTAAATGATATCTGGAAGACTGTTTTTCCACCTGATATTAAAGTTGTTCGTTGGGGATCACTGCAAACAGTGTATGCTAGGGGACATAATATTAAAGTATTACTGGAATCTACAAAACATGAAGAGAAGACATGTTTTTAAATCACAAATGTTTAAGTGTGGAGCATGTAGATTTTGTAAATGTATTAATGATGGTTCGCAAGTGACAATAACCCACTATAATAGGGTGGTTCCTTTCCAGGTAGGGTGGATTGCAACAATAAATTAGTGATATATCTGGTTACATGTATGTCATGTCCAGCATATTAAGCAGGAAAAACATTAGAAAGTTAAAGGAAAGTATAGTTGAACAAACTAGGGATATAAAAAATAAAAGTAACAACCAATGCACTTTATTCACATTCTATTGAATGTCCTAATTTTAAGAAGTTTCTTTTTTTCAATAGGGATGGGCCTAATTTGACAAGGTAGGGGATAGAGGTAGAGGTGGTGATCTTGAGACATAGTTAGAACACAAGAAGAATATCTGGCAGTTAAAAATCAATGCCAACACTAAACCAGGCTTGAATGAAATGATTTCAATATTTTCTGTGTTAAAATTAAGACAGAGTAAAATTTGACTAGGTAAGCTAGGTTATATATGAAATTATTTCTTATTGTAATAAGGTTTATATATAAACTCGTTTTAGTTATTTTTATTATCATTAGTTATGTTCTTGTGCATCTAACTTAAGTATTTATATTTGTTTTTCAAGACTTTTTATTGGTGGATAGTGTGAAGTCAATGATTAGTAGAACAATGAGTAAAATGGTAACAGAAAAAACAACTGGTTAAAAAACAAGCTAGACTTTTCACTGTGTGATAACTTAAACCTCTTGTATCAGAGGTAGCATGAGATATATGCAAATTACCCTTTAAGGAGATCAGGTGTTTCAGCTAAATGGCAATTCAGAATGTCCATAACTTTTTCTTTTACTTTTAAGTCTATTTATGGACAATTTCAGGCCAATAAAGCCAAACTCCTCCAGCTGTGGACATGCATGTTTCTGCCTTCTTATGGCATCATCAGCACAGCATAAAATGAATATTTGACTTTTGGAAACACAGGGTTGTCGTGCCTAACTGATATCCATTAACATTAGGGTGTCTACAAAATATCCCAACTTCTTCTTCTTCTTTCGGCTTTTCCTGGTTAGGGGTCACCACAGCGGATCATCTGTCCACTCATGATTGGTAGTTGAGTTTTACGGTGTCGAGTTGCCAGCCCAGCGCCAAGCCTTCCACAGAAGGCACACACATGCACACACTCACACCTAGGGTCAATTTAGAGTGTCCAATCCACCTACTGCATGTCTTTGGGAGGAAACCGGAGCACCCGGCGGAAACCCACGTGACCACAGGAAGGACATGCAGACTCCGCACAGAAGGCACCCCAGCCGAAAATCGAACTGGAGAACCTCTTGCTGTGAGGCAGCAATGCTAACCGCTGCACCACCGTGCCTGCCCTTACAAAATATGTCAACTAACAAACTAAAACAATGAGTAAAAAGGTCACACAGAAAAAAATGACTGATTAAAAAACACAAGAAGAAAAATCTAGTAAAGCTAGACTTTCTGCGGTGTGATACCTTAAACCTCTTATCAGATGCAACATGGGATATATGCAAATTACCCTTTAAGGATATCAATTCCATGGTGGTACAGCGGTAGCGTTGTTACCTCACAGCAAGATGTTCTCCCGTTCAATTCTCAGCTTGGCTTGGGAGTGCCTTCTGTGTGGAGTCTGCATGTCCTCCTCGCGGTTGGGTAGCATTCAAAAGACATGCGTGCGTAAATGGGCATGCCTTAGTTGAAGGTTGGGTGTCGAGCTGGCACCTTGGCATTTCGTAAAAATCTACTGCCAATCATTAGCAGACTGGAGTTCCACTGTGGCGACACCTTACCGGGAAAAAGCCGAAAGACAAACAACAACCCTTTAAGGATATCAGGTGTTTAAGCTACATGGCAATTTTGAATGTCCGTGACTTTTTCTTTTACTTTTACTAGATTTTTCTTCTTGTGCTTTTTAGCTAATTGTTTTTTCTGTGTGACCTTTTGCTCATTGTTTTAGTTTGTTAGTTGGGATATATTGTAGATACCCTAATGTTTATTGATATCAATTGGGTACGACAAACCTGTGTTTCCAAAAGTCAAACATTCTTCTTATGCTGTGCTGATGATGCCGTAAGAAGGCAGAAACATGCATGTCTACAGCTAGAGGGGTTTGGCTTTATTGGCTTGAAATTTTCCATAAATAGGCTTAAAAGTAAAAGAATAAGTCATGGACATTCAGAATTGCCATTTAGCTGAAACACCTGCTATCCTTAAAGGGTAATTTGCATATATCCCATGTTGCCTCTGATACAACAGGTTTAAGGTTTCACACAGTGGAAAGTCTAGTTTTATTAGATATTTCTTCTTGTGTCAATAATTACTAGGGACATTTAACTGTATTGTTTAATTGTGGTGCTAACTCTAATGAAGCCAAGCATTGTCTTGGTGAAAGCGCTCAGTTTTTAACATAAAAGACATTGTTTCAGCCTTCACACTTGTTGTGGCACTGCTCTTTTGCCTTATTTTTGTTTTGTGGAAGTTCTTGTTTACTTTGTCAAATTAGGCCCATCCCTCTCCCCTCTTTTGTTTTCCATCTGCACAAGTTGCTCTCTCATCTCCCTAAACTTCCTATCACTCTTTTTGCAGATAACATGGTTATTCTTTGAAGCAGTCCCTCACATTCAACTATTACAACACAGCTTCAGTCTGAAAGCTACTCCTAAGCCCTTCTAAAACATAAAGTATGATATTTTTTGGAACCTCACAAAAGCTGAAAAAGACTTAAAATGTCAAAATCTCAGCAACTGCCCAACAGAACAACCACATCCTTTAAATACTTGGATTTATGGCTAGGCCACTCACTTAACTTCCAAAGCCACACTGAAAACACCAAGAAAAAGATCAGTTCTTTTTTATACTGGTCCTGGAAAATATCTCCATTTCTCTCCAGACCAGTTAGAGCTAGAATATGCAAAGGTGTCCTCTTTGCTCAACTTGAATATGAGCTCTCCATAACAGCTGCATCTTCTCAGAAAATTTATCCACTTTACAGTCCATTGAAAACAAAATCTTCTGGTTCATTTCCAATTCCTCCCCTCAGGAACAACATTGCTTTACAGTCTCCAGGACCAAATGGCTACAAATCTCCTACAGAGATGGGCTACAGCTAGTGTCTCTTGTTTTCAAACTACTTCAACCAGGTGCTTTCCCATCTCTTGCAGCCAAACTCCATAATAAAACCACCCCACCAACCTCTGCAACCTCTCCCAATTAACACCCTCACTCCAGATACCCCGAACTGCACTGTATTGACCATTCCTTTTCCATTCTTGCACCTAACCTCTGGCAATCCCTTCCCCTTAAAGAAGTCTCCTCTTTCTTCACCTCCAGAGCTCATCTCAAAAGTCATCTTCATAAAAAATCTGACTGCAAGTGCTTTTCCACTGGACACATAACCTAACTCACTCCTCATCTGCATCACTTCTGCTTTGATCTCTGTTCTCAGCTGCTGCTTCCCTCTCATATTTATTGCTAAAATTAGCTCACATTTGATTTTCTACTCTGCTAATATTATGTACATATTGTATCAATTGTCTATGGTATTATCTATGTTCTGTGTTTACTCTGTGTTTGTGAATTTGTTCTTTCTTTTTTTTGTGAATCTCTTCACCTAGGCTGTGTTTCACCCAGGCTGTGCCTGTAAATGGTCTGTAATGATCAGTGTACTGCCCCGCTAAACAAATTAAAATAAATAAATAAAATAAAATAAATAAATAAATGCATGGGGAATCACACTGAATTCCTTACCAAGGTTGAGATTGGCAGTATGAGCAGAATGACCCCCCCCCCATTGATGTAATCAATCACACCCTCAAAAAAACTCATCCAAATTAAGCAAGCAAGACCCTTCACAAATCTATTCTGACTAGGATCAATTAATTGTAATCTACCAAATTATGTTCATAGGGTCATAGGTAGATACTAGGCTATCTGCCCAAAGGCATTTATAAGGCTAGCTGGATTTAGTTCCCTGTGCCTCTGTCCATACAGCCACTGAAGTGATCCCCGGGGTAAACTTCCTGTTTCCCATCCACTCGTCTAGGTTTCTCTTGAAGAGTGCTAGCGAGGAGCTCTGCCTAATGTAGATTGGAATCTTGTTCCAGAGCATGGGAAGTCTCAGGGACAGGAATCTATCCCTCCAGCGCATCCTATTTATTGTTGTGGTGAGGTTTAGATCCCTAAAGCGTGTGGCTCGAGGGGATATGGTTTTCTTTAGGTGGAGCATGTCCATCAATTCTGGGTTGAACATGGCTTGTTAATGACACTGACCAAAATATACTCGAGATTTTAGAAATGGTACTAGTGAGGCTAATGGGATGATAATTTCTAGGGTCAGTTACAATACACTTTTTATGTAGAGGGACCCTAACTACTGGTCTCCTTGTCTTAGGCACATACCTGTGGAGAGGCTGAGATTAAAAAGCTAAATGTATCAGCCAAGATATTTGCGATGGATTCAGTATTACTCTCTCCCTGTGTCTCTTCATATCTTGTTGAATCTAACAATAAATCAGTTATCTTCTCTGTCAGGCCTAGTGGTACCACTCCATGACTAAAGAGACCATCTTTGAAGACTTTTTCTGGGCAATCACACTTCAGCTTGTACAAGACCTACTCAAAATTCCCAACAATACCCCATAAATAGACTTGGATAAGACATTCACCTGCAATTTTTACCAACACCTAAATAGATGCATAGAAAAGTCTATACCCAGCTGCCCTAAACATAATGGTACATTTAGGAATAAACCTCTCTGATGGAAACTCCTATATTATAAAATGTATAACCAAGGAAGAAAAATAATGAAAAATTGTAAGAAATCCCCATTACCCTACCACAAGTCCACAATGAAACATGCATACAAGGAATGTAAGAGCACTATTAGAAAACATGAAGCATAGTACAAACTTAGGGCTGCTATAGATAGCTAAGAAAACTACAAAGCTTTTTTCATTTATGTCAGGAAATTAAGAAAAAATGTCTAATAAGGCAATGAGCTCACCCATAATAATTTCACACATTCCAATCCCAGGGATATAGCCAATACATTAGCAGAAAATTTAGAGGTGACCTCTTTAAAAGATGCAAGCACAGAAGCAGAGAGGATCCACATAAACAAGGATACAGCAGCCCTTTATCTGACAAAGTAAACCCAATGCCCCTGAAAGGCTGCCCAACTATTCCCCTCTGGTGGTAGTTGGGGGTTGTTTATCCCTTAAACATGTTGTGTAGGAGGTCATCATGTAAGACAGATGGGTCAAAGGGATCATAACCAAAGATTATTCTATACTCTTTTTCCTAACACCACCAAATTCAAAACAGCCATTGCAGCATGTTTCACATAATCAAGCAAAAGTGGTGGTAAAAGAGATCATCTTGCTGCTCTACAAAAGAGCAATTTTAGAAGGCCCCACTAGACCAGAACAGAGATAGTCAGGCTTTTATTTAAGATTCATTTGGGCTCTAAAATAAAAACAAGTACCTCAGGTCCATATTGAACCTCAGCCACCTAAACAAATTTGTCAAAAAGACCTAGTTCAGGATGGTTGTGGTTCAATCAGTTCTGCCCTGTCTGTGGATGTGCTTGCTTCCACTTAAAGATACCAAAAGTGTCCAAGAAGTTCCTTTGTTTCTGTCTGGGAGTTAGACATTACCAGTTCGGAGCCTTATCCTTTGATCCTGCCAGAGCCCTTGGGTGCTCACCAAGTGCATGTCCATCATAGCAGCACAGCTATGTCTCCATGGATTCAGAGTTTTCCTGTACCTGGACAACTGCCACCTAGCTGCTTCCATGATGGTGTCTCTCACAAATATCACAAGATAATCTGTCATGGCTGTCTATCCTTGGGAATTTCCATAAACTTCCAGAAGTCAAATCTTCAACCCACCCAGAGGATTCTCTTTATTAGCTGTTAGTTGGACACAACTAAACTCATTGTTTCCCTTCTGCCAGGCAGGATTGAGACTTTGAAGTTTGCTGTTTAAACTCTTTTACAGGCTACATCACTGACTGCCGCATTGGTGCATTATCTCAAGAGAATACTGAAATGGGTCTTGCAAGTGCAATGACTTCAGCACCTACATCCTCTTTGCAAGCTGATTCTAACAAGCAATACATGCGGGCAGCATTTTCAGCAGTGGCTAGACTCCCCTTTTATCCACTCTTGCAGACCTTTTGACATTCCTCCTCCAGAAGCAGTTATGGCCACAGATGCCTCATCACTCAGGTGGGGGTTGGGTGGTATTATTCAAGAGGATGGTCCAAGGTTTATGTATCCCAATGAGGCCGATATTCACATAAAGTTCATAGAGATGCATCAGTTCTCCTAGTATTGCATGAACTTCAGGATTGTTTTCCAGTGTGAGTATTTCTATCCAAACAAATAACATGACAGTAGTTTGATACATTAACATACACTGGTGAACCAGATTGTACCCCTTATGTCGGGAAGCAATTATGATTTGGCAATGGGTATTAGATCACACCATTTTCTTACAGCATTGCATATACTGGGAGCTATCAACTGCCTTTCAGACAGGCTCAGCAGATCCATTCTGATGCCTCATGAATGGTCCATCAATCCAGTGATTGTGAACCAGATCTTCAATCACTGGGACTTCCACTGCTCTAACCTTACTGCCCTCTTGGATAACACAAAATGCAGAAGGTACTTTGCCATGATCCCACCACAGGAACAGTCAATGAGCAATAGCCTCTTGGTCTTCTATATCCCTTTCCATCCTTTGCCCTGATCCCCATGTTTTTACAGAAAGCAACCAGGTGAAAGGCTTCTGTCATCCTCACATAGCCCCCCATCTGGCCCAGACAAAGTTGGATTTCCCTTCTCAGGCTTCATCTCAGGGACACCCTTCCCCCAGATATTAGATCCAGCACATGATCTCCTATCATATCCCTCTGGCAAGCCTCACCCATATCTCCCAACCTAAAACTGACCACTTGGCTTCTCCAATTCCACTGATAGCCAAGGATGCATCACTCTCTTTTGAGATGATTAAGATTCTGTTTATCAGACAGAGACTACCCATACACCCTTCCATAAAAAGTATAAATGTTTACTCATCTGAGCCTCATCTCAGAACATTTAACTCTTTTCAGCCTCTGCTCCACATGTTCTCCCATAACTAGCACACATTTTTAACTCAGGCTTTTAGTCTTTCCATCATTAAAGTGCAGCTAGTAGTTATTTCTAATTTTCATATGGGCCACCATGGTAATTCACTCGCCTCACATAAGCTTTTAATGCCTTTCTCAAAGGAGTTCTCTTACTCGGGCCTCCAATAACAGAACCTATTCCCCCCATGGGATTTAAACTTCACTTTGGAAGCAATGACAAAACCACCATTTGAACCAGCTTCCTTAGTTATTAAATACATTGTTTTTTATAGTGATCATTTCTGCTAGAATGATTTTCAAGCTTCAGACCCTTTCTTCTTCTTCTTCTTCTGCACTCTACTTCTTTTTTCATTAGGCCAAAGTGTCCCTTCATACAAGCCCATCCTTTCTTCCTAAACTGACTTCTGAGATGACCATGATACAATCCAATCACTTACCAGTGTTTTTTTCCCATTCATCTAACAAAGGAGGGTACAGTCTCCAAACTTTGGATATGCACAGGCAATTATTATTCTACCTTCATAGAAGCAGATTTTTCAAGAGGGAATGTCAGCTGTTTGTTTCCCTTGCAAGAAATTAACACGTTTGAAAAGTTTTCAAAGTTACACTTCACAAATGGCTTTCAGACTGCATTACTTATGTCTATTTCTCGCATAACCACCTGTTGCCGAGTAAAACTAAGACTTATTCCAGCAGGGCAGCTCACAACTTCTACTGTCCTCTTTAGGTGTTCATCAATAGATAAAATCTGCATAACTGCCACTTGGTCCTCCATGCACACATCCATTAAACACTACAAACTGGACTTCAGTTCTAGGGCTAGAGCATCCTTTGGTACCTCTATCCTCAAATGGTTCATGTCATAATGCCCCCCTGGAGTTCAAATAGCTTGGAATTTTCATCCACAAGCCAGACTGAACAGACTGAATGAATAGGGTATCAAAGTTATGTATTTACCATGGTTTGATATGACAATCCACCCTTCCTTCCCCCTTACTGGTTTCTAATGGACTTGCATGTCCTGAGGGATGCTAGACCTTCTGCTTTTCATGAAGGTAGTTACATCATCATATCTATATAGTTTGTTTATATATATATATATATATATATATATATATATATATATATATATATATATATATATATATGTATATATGTATATACACACACATACAGACCAGTACTTCTCCCATGTCACAGCATTGAATCACTGTTTGGGTTATATCCTGCCTAGGATAGGATCAGTGGCCAGCTTTCAAAGTTTATTTGCCTTAACTGCCAGTGGCTCAAGCAGAGCCACACAAAATGGCAGTTTGGGCAAAAAACTTCACATCTTTCTTGCCGCTGATGTGTGCACCCTCTGCAGGCTTCTTGGAACTGATGGTCAGCTAAAAATCCTTCAAACTGGGCAGATAAATCCCGTTCTGGGGAAAACATCCATTTCTTCATTTTCTGAGGAAAACAGTGCCTCTTCTGTGACAAAGAAAACTGTGTAAAACTGATTTTTCTTCTTAATTTCTACATTTTCATGTAGTGTTAGTGTAGTAGGGTCAGGAAATTGTGCTTTTGTGGACTGACATCTATTTTATTTACCTAAACATCTTTATTCTTTTATCATATTTTTTTACCTAAACACCCTTATTCTTTTGTCAGGAGGTTTATCAGCTGTCACTGGCTGTGCTATCCATCTTTCAGGTTTCTTTTTATGCTGGACCATAGAGCAGTTACCGTTTCCCTTGGTTACTCTTTCCCCTGCCAGCAAGAAGAAGAAGAAGAAAACTGCTAGGAAGCCTTTGGGTGTCAGACTGGCTCCCACACTGCCTCAGCCACTGAAGGGTGACTTTTTGTGGCCAAATTGGTTCTTTGATCTGCTCATCAATGTCTCTTGGTCCATCTGGAGTAGCTAAAGCCACTAAGGACAAGAAGTTGGATAAATTCTCTGTGGCTGTACAGTTTTCCTCATCAGGCAAGGGACAACTCTTGTTGGTCTTGGTGGAAGGAGTGGGTTAGGGACTGTAATATTGCTGGCCTAGGATGTCTGATCCCTGGGATACTGCCCCTGCCATAAGTTTTTTCCAGGGACCCTCCCACAAAAAAAAAAAAAGCAAAAATGACAGTTACTTCTCCTTTTTCTATTACTATGCATAAGGAAGACTTGATGGGATTTGATAAGGAATTCATTTCTTCTTTTAATGTTTTAAATTCAGTTTTTTTCACTTGCTTCAAACAGAAAAACAAAAATAGTTCCCTCTCATTCTGACAGTGATTCTCAATCAGGAATAGGAATGGAGCAGACATGTTTATCTTCATTGATTTTTCCTCAAACTGAATGACTGTACCACCAACGAGACTGAAAACCCGAATTTATTGTTAATAGCAAAAAAAGTTACGCACTTTCATCCGAGCAACCTCAGACTTCATCAGAACAATGTTAAACTAATTTCCAGCCATATTTTAACCCTTATCTAACCAATAAGAAGTGCAATCTTCCCTACAAGTAAAACAATTCACAAAAATCAATTAAGATAGTCTAGGTGTGCTTTCTCTAGTTTAAACACAATGCGCCACTGTTTTCTCATATCAAAACCTCTTCTATTTCACTTTAAAATGAAAAACACATTCAATTATAAAAACATTAAAACCAAAGGATGACATTTAATACATGTGTTTAAAACCAGAGGAGCTGTATTACAATTTGGCATCGCTCAATTTATGAGCACTAGATATACTTATATTGTCATTTAACCCAGGGAATATACCTGCATGTAATCTTAGTTGCCAAAGCAACTCCTGATGTTTCAACTTTGCTTCCCAGTGGCCTCCCCTTGGGTCCTGCGCAACTTGTTCCAAAATAAAAAAACTAAACTTACTATTAGGACATTCCTTAGAGTGTCTTTATAGTACACTGGAATCTTTACAATGTGTCATCATACACATGCTCATAAACTCGTTTCCTAGTACTCTTTCCATTTTCCCTATATAAAAAGCCATGCAAGAAGTATATTTCACTAAGTAAACAACTCCCCATACTACCACATTTAAAATGTCCCTTTGGTTTAATAACAGTGTTCCTAGCCTCTAAAAAAATTTCACTAATATTTGACACGTACTGACACTGATTACAATAACTGCATTTATAAGTACCACATTTTTTTTAGTACTGACGGTGTTGGAGCTGTTCAACTTAGCATTGTTTCCCAAAATATCCCTCAAGTTCATACCCCTTCTCCTAACAAAAACAGGAGCATCTGGTATTACCTTATTAATTTGTGGGGTTAGCATTAAAATCCCCCAATATTTCCATATACTGTTTTCTAGGTCTATAGAATTACTACAATATTTATATCCAAAGGCAGTGTCCTGCAAGTTTTTTTCAGACCTACTTATTTGATCCCCTATTTTTAAACCTAAAATAGGCTCATAACTTTGTTCACGCTTATTTTTAACTTCTGTCATCAACTGGTGAATGAATTCTTCCGGGTAACATCTCTCAAGAAATACATTTTTAATGTAATTAATTTCTTGTTCAAATACCACCTGATCTGTAGTCATTCTGGAGGCCCTAATCATTTGCGCTTTAACAATACTGTTCTTCTGATAAAAATGGTGCACACTACAAAAATGCAAATAAAAATTGAAGAATGTTTCCTTACAATAAATCCTTGATTGAAATCTCCTCCACATCCAATCTTTATATATTCAAACATCTAAATAATTAATGGCCTCCTTGGAATGAAAATTAGTAAACCTCAAAATGGAAGTAGTACTTTCAATGCAAACCCAGAATTCTGTAATTTCTTCCTATGTCCCTTTCCAGAACAAAAAAATTTCATCCAAAAAACGTGTAGAATATATAATCTTCGAGGAAAACTCAAGGGGTGGCTATAGGGGCTTATTGCACCCCACTTTTTGCCAACTTGGTCCTTTATTATTGGGAACAAAGTTTTGCATTGTCCTCCGAATTTTCCTCGAAGATTACATATTATACACATTTCTTGGATGATATTTGTTTGTTCTGGAAAGGGAAGGAGGAAGAACTTAAAGACTTAAAGTTAATATATTTATCACAGAAACAAAAAGTATATTGCAGTTGTTTGTAAGCCCTTACATCTGAAGAGATCTGTGAAATTTAATTCTGATTCTGCATTATAGTAAGTGAATGATGGTTAAGTAACACATACTACACGATATTATGTCAGTTTTTCACTGCCTCAGCTAAATGCCTTTTACTTTGCAGCTATTTATTCAGAATATCACAAAACAAGAAATGTTTAATCAAAAGCACAGGCATAGATAAATGTGAACTTAAGCTTTCTAGAGATAGATCACTCATTTTCTAATGTATTGCATAATATATTATATTCCCAGAAGTCATGGTTTATTAAAAAAAATCCAAATTTGTTAGGACATGTGGGTGAAGGTTAAGATCTGTAGACATTTTTAAAAAATGGCATTTCAAACTGTTTATTAATCTAATGTCTAACACACCAGAAATCTGTTAACCAGTAGGCTAATTCCATGAAATAATCTAAAAATGCATGTCCCTGAATACTGGGCCAGATATTTTGAATGGTATGCACCTGGCTTCTCAATACCTTGCTGGCTTAAACTGGACAAGGTACTGTCTGCTTCCATTATTGATTCTCAATAACCAAGAAAACTCAAAAAACTACAAACAGACTAGAATCGGTCACTGCAATTCGTCAGAATAACAAAGCAAGAGAAGCCTTATTATAAAAGTAAATTTAATTGAAGTGCTTTATGTTTGCTCAATATGCAAACTTCCTCAGAAAATATTTTCTGAAAAAGTTTTCTGAGGAAGTTTGCATATTGAGCAAACAAAAAGCACTTCAATTAAATTTACTTTTATAATAAGGCTTCCCTTGCTTTGTTACTCTGACGAATTGCAGTGACCGATTTTAGTCTGTCCATTACTGATTCTCACAAAAACTCACTGCTAGTGCAGTTTCTCGGCGTGTGCAAGGTAATGCTTCTTATCTTCTGGAAGGTTTCCTCCGTCTTCATTACTGTGCAGTCATGTATCTGATACACAGACATGTAGATGTCTTGGGGGAGGCTGCCTCCATATGGTGGTTGTCTTGGGGGAGACTGCCTCCACATGTTTTTTTTGTAGCTTTTTCCCCTGCTACAAAAAACTTTATTTTTTTGCTGTAACCTCATCTAGATGTAACTTAACAACTCTTACTAGATGCCATGTACCTAGGTCCTCTGACAATTTGCATGGCAGCAGTTGCTAAGAAGTCTTAAATGCAAATGAAATTTAAGCAATCTTGCTATAAGAATATTCATGTTTAGAACAGAGCCTTTTAGGTTGTCCAATGGCAGAGGGGAACAATATCCACCTGTGACAAGGAAGACTCAGGTTCAAGTATTATTCCAGTTGTGGGGGGCCTGTCAGAGGAAGGATGAAGGGTAAAGGAAATTAATAGATCTAATGAGCTCAGCTTCCTAAGACAGGGTAGGAATGTGCTCCCTATATATGCTGCATCAACACACTCGCTCTAATGAGCTCAGCTTCCTTAGACAGGGTAGGAATGTGCTCCCCATAGATGCTGCATCAACACACTCACTGGGTAATAGATTTAATGAGGTCAGCTTCCTAAGACAGGGTAGGAATGTGCTCCCCATACATGCTGCATCAACACACTCACTGGAAAATTAATAGATTTTATGAGCTCAGCTTCCCAAGATAGGGTAGGAATGTGCTCCCCATACATGCTGCATCAACACACTCACTGGGAAATTAATAGATTTATTGAGCTCAGCTTCCTAAGACAGGGTAGGAATGTGCTCCCCATACATGCTGCATCAACACACTCACTGGCCACTGGAAGAGCTGCAGCTGGAGTTGCAGATGTAATAGTGAAATACCACATATTTTATGACTTGTATATGTATAAATGATTAGCCTGAGTAATGTATCAACCAGAGTCAGTGCATGTTTTCATTTCCCAAAGCAGACATGCTAATGAAGCTGCCATGACTAGAGCAATGCAAGAGCAATAAGTGAGCATGCTGGAGATAGAGGACTAATGCCACAGGATAAGCTAAGTGGGTGCTAGACTACAAGCAAAATTAAAAAAATACAGGAAAAAATGTTCTGCTCACCTGGGATAGAACAGTCGTGCTTGATTTACTTACCATACACCCAGCCAATACAAACTGCTTCAAAAATGGCCACAAAAAGTAAACAGGTTCCACTGGCTGCATAGAAATCAAACAACTGAAAGACATACATTCCACCCTGCCAGACAGAGACAGAAAGAAGAAAGTTACTACACCACTGTATAAAACAATGTACCTATAAGCATGTCTTTCAATTCAATTGCAAGTCATTCTCAGTATAGCAATATTAAATTAAGACAGTTTAGATCAATGTTTCAGTTACAATTTTTAATAGTTCACCAAGTATGAAGTTAAAGGTAAGATACTCACAATTTAATATTGAGAACAACAATCTCTTAAGAGGATTACTTTAATTGTATGGCATGCATGTTTTCAATATTAGGACCATATGCATACATATGTATATATATATATATATATATATATATATATATAGATAGAGAGAGACAGATTTTTTTTTAATTTGGCAGCCAAATATTAAACTATACATGTCTGTAGCACTCTAAAAATAAAGACTTTCTCAACCACATATAACCTGTTTCTTTGATTACTAACCACAGTCACCCTCCACACTATTTGCAAAATGGATAAAGATACAAGAAAGGAGATTACATGCTGTCTGTTTCATCAGTATTTACTTTCAGAGTGTGCAAAAATATACAGGAATTGAGACCAAATTACATTAATAAGGTACACTGACAGAGGATGAAAGGGCCAAATTTTAAAACTGTACACAAATAAATTGCATTCTCCTTTTTCAGAAGCAAAAGGCTTTACCCATCCTTTCAGGTAGACTATGGCACATACAGGCATGTTTAAGTCTACACATTTTATCTCTAAGACACAATACTAAAAGATTTGCAACTCTGATATCAGCATGTTGTATAGCATAGGTGGGGCGGTGTCAAGAGCGGGGGGGGCACAATCAGACGATCCTAATTTGTAATGCAATAACGGCTTTTAAAAGCCTGTTTTGCTTTTGCAGTCAAACATGAGTGCTGTCGCATTCCGTGTGTGATCTAAACTGTAGCAATTGCTTATGATATTGTAGCAAGCAGTTTGCTAAAGTTTATAACTAAAAACAAAAAAAAAATACTTTTTTATTATTTTTTTTTTTAACCTAAACCTGAGAGCTGTAGCACTCCATGCAAGCAGGGTAAAAAATTTAGCAACTATTTGCTACATCTGTAGAAAGCAGTTTTCTACAGTTTGTAACACAAAAAAATCTCTTATTTTCCTTACTAAAACTTTCAACTAAAGGTGTCCAAGGAGGGTTGGTGCATGGCACAGAAAATGGGACCTGAATTGCTAGGCAGAAGGGGCGTGTTGTGCATCTGGACAACTGGTTGGTGTGCCAGTAGAAGGAACATCTTACTTTGTTATTTTTGCTCTTCAGCTGAACTGAAGGGGTGGGGCACTGGTTCATGATATCGGCACAGGGAGCTTGTTGAGCCAGCTATGCTTCTGAGCATGCTTATCGGCTACAAAGTCAAAACACTTTATTAATGCAACAGAAGCACTAAGTAGATACTGTTCGATTTAATATTCTTTATCTATGTAAATTGTATGAATGTCTAGCTGTTTTTTAGCAATCTTCCAAACCTCAAGTACATAGAAGATACTGCAGTCTCAGCTTCACATGCTGTTATACCACAGATTTTATCAGTAAACAAATCACTAGGCAAATTATCGATATGTCCCAGATCTGAGAGAATTCTAATCACTTTTTCAATTCCTTGTGGCAATGGCTCTTGAGACACTTCCTTGAATTGGTACTTCAGGAAATCACTTCATTTATTTATTTAATATTTGTTGACTGGGAAAGTCTGACTAGGACAGAGCCTATTTTTCAGCGGAGGCTCAGAAGAAACACTCCAGATCCATGTCTTTGGAACATGGGAGGAAACTGGAGCACCTGGAGGAAACCCACGCAAACCCAGAGAGGACATGCAGACTCCACACAGAAGGAACCCCAATCGAGAATCAAACTGGAGAACCTCTTGCTGTGACCAGGATCAAACCAAGTGGCAGAGTCCTCACCTTTGTTAGAAACAATTATAATATATTCCCTATACTTATCACAAGTAATAATACTAAGAAGGATACTGAATCCAACTAGTTACTTATACAATTTACCATTGCAAGCCATACTACAATTTACATAGCCACTATTTATACTCCATCATCCTCAAACACTGTCCATTACCTATAACATCAAACAGAATAAGCCAAGTATAATAGGAGAAACTAACTTAGATTTCCTTAGTCTCATCAGAAGTAAAATATATCATGTACTATCTCGTATGAAACTTAACACAGGGACAAGATTAAATACTGCAATCAATAAGCATGATCTCCTGGATATTTTCAATACCAATATTCTAGAAAATTGTAAATTTATACTAGTTCTTCCAAATAACAGCTGTCTAGTCCTAACTACTTGACAACTTTATATATAGTTATTAGTGGGTAAAACTGACAGCACTACTCTCTGCTCCTCTAACTCCATTGAAGAAGCTCTAGATATGTTCTTTAATGCATCAATTCCTATAAAAGATGCACTCTATTCATTGACTGCTAACCATTTCAAAGTTTGGGACCTGCATGAGGAGTCCCTAAAGGAGGAGACTGAATGGCTGAAAAAACTGACTTGGACTCTGTATTCCCTTTTCTCTGAGGTATGGTGATCTCGGGTTTCATATTATAAGTTTGGATGGTGAGGAGTTTGTTTCCTACATTGAGGGTATGAGGTGGAGCTTACTCCCTTGCAAAAAAAAAAAAAAAAAATTAAAGTAGAAGATCAATGTTTGAGTTTTACTATTATCCTGCATTTTCTGGTCTTTTTTCTGTATCAACACTCAGTTTTAGGGCTGCTGACCTTTCAATAGGAAGCTACATTAACTATTAGAAGGCTATAAAAAAGCAAGGCCCTCTGGCTGATCCAAACATTTCCAAACTCATGAAATCTAGGACTTGCCAGTATGATTAGAAAAATGACTCAAGTAATGTAAACATGCACCAAACTACTTAAGCATAAGAAAATCCACTAAGGTCAACTCTACAAAATATACTTATTTCAGGAAACTACACCAACCCTAAATACAAAGCCCAAAACAATTCTGGACTCTAGAAAGGAAAAAAAAAACACTGTCGCCAACATCTTAGCCTTCAAAATAAATAAGCAAAACTTACCAACTCAAACTTTCCAGAGCATAAAACAAAATGTTTTCCACTTGCTGCAATATACCTAAAATGCCTTTATTAACAACTACCCAAACCTATGGAACTATTACACATATTCCTTGACTACCCCTACTTTCACTTCAAGGCTATCAATAAAAAAGGGATCATGGATGAACTCAGCAAAATTCTCAGTAATGTACCAGCTTACTTATACAGCATTCATCTCAGCCTACATAAACTAGGAAGAAACCTGATGATTGGACCTCTCACTCATATATTTAACCTTTTACTTTGTGGCAATTTCCAAAATGTTACAAACAAGCTTTCATAATAACTCTATCAACAACATCAGCTTTGGACCATAGACTGATTTCCAACTTGGACTCCTTGGCTAAACTGTTACAGAAATTAATATTTCTCTATTAATATTAACAAGTTATTTGACTGGTTATTTTGAGCATAAAATAGGGATCTTGGTTAGGCTTAAAATGGCTTGCAAGGGCAGATAGCCCAGTACTTACCTATGAGCCTATGAGCAAATCGTGGATTAAATCTCACAGTATGTCATCCTCTCAGATAACTAGCATGGCTTCTGGCTAAACACAACACCCTCACGGCTATACTCCTAACAACAAACACTATCTTTAAGGCCTTTGATGACAAGGTGCTTAACAGTGGCTATGTTTATACACCTCAAATGAGCATCTGAATGTGCTGACCACAACAAACTAATAAAAAGCTAAAAAACTGCCAAATCTCTGAAGAGTTGTATACTTGGTTCCAAAGCTACCTACAAGCTTGAACCTTTATAATAGTTGCTGATTCTGTTCACACCAGCCTACTACCTCCTTCCATGGGAGTACTTCACAAATCTGTGCTGTTTTAATTATTCATTAATGACTTCCCCATGGGGCAGTCCAAATGTAAAACTTAGACGTGTCATTAGAATAATAGCATCTCAACTGGAAATTACCAGCACTTTACAAAATAACTTTAGCCTACTTTAGAACTAATAAACTAACCTTAGGAACAAACAAATCTACTTGCATGTTATTTGGGTTTAAAAGAAGGTGCACCAGAACTCAACCCCTACTAATCTTTGAACCACTCCGTTTACAGCAAAAATACCCAGGCTTTCTTTTGGATCAACCCCTTTTTTTAAACGTAACATGCTGAATCACAGTGAAAGAAGGTACTCAATCAACTCCAAGTATCTTACAAAATCTCTCATGTGGTCACTAAACAGTCTAGGTGATCTATAGCAATCATCAATGTGTTACTCCCTGTTCTCTTCCACTGATAACCTTACTCTTACCCAAAAGGCACAAGTTATTTAAAAAAAAATAATAACATTGCAATTCATTCACTCCCGAGCATCACAATGTCAGCCTGGGTAAATGGAGCATGCTTCCAGTCGATAGCATTGTCTCCTTCCTGCTAAGTCTGTTGACCTTTAAACTCCTGAATGAACAGTTCTATCCACCACTTAAACAATCCTTTCAATTCAGAACCTCATTTTATTCCCTCAGAAACTCTGAGAGTGACCTCCTCATGAGGTCTCTCTCTTCGCCACGGTGATTATTGAGATGAACATACTACAAAACTGGCCAATAACAGTGAAACATCATGTAGGATGTTAGATCCATCACATTTCTAAAGTTATTTAAGAAATCACTTAAAAATCACTTTAGGGAATCATGACAATGTCACTGCTTTGTCATCAAACAGCCTCCTACATTCTCCATCCTCAGCACCAGGGATGTAGCTAGGATTTTCAAATTTGTACTCACAGCTCTCAAACTGCTACCCCCCCTCCCCAGCCAAGCTATGGCCATTCTCATAATTCACGGTTCGCTCTTTTAGTATCAATGAAGAGGCATTCGCTGTAATGCCTCTTCAGTAATATAATATAGATTCACTCAAACTCGGTTCCTTGAATTGAAAATGAACCTGAAAGTCAGTTCTTTGAAAAATGCAACATGGTAGTTGGGGTAGAGGATTCATGCTTTTGTTTTCTGTAACTAAGGTACAGGTTTTGAGCTTGAGTAAATTACTAACCACCTGCTACCCCTAATTAGGGTGTTTCATTCACACACACACCCCACCTACCTCTTAGTGCAAGAAATATGGACAAAGCCTAAAATAAACAGGGACAGATATTAAATAATGCTCTTGTGAACTTAGAAAGTTGCTAGAATAACAGGATTTGTGCTAGTATGAGAAAGTTGCTAGAATAACAGGATTTGTGCTAGTATGAATTTTTCTAAAGGACATGAAGTCTGAAACTCAAATGTGTCATTATTTAGCAACTTCAGCCTTCAATGATTTTCTAGAAAATCACAAAATTTATGAGGAACAGTCAAAAAATATGGGACAAAAATCTGGACATTCTGCAAAATTTGGACACACACACACACACACACACACACACACACACACACACACACACACACACACACACACACACACACACACACACACACACACACACACACACACATACCTCCCAACCTCTTAGAGCAACAAACCCATAAATAAAACTGAGGCAAAGGCCCAAAAATAAAGACTTTTTTCTTTTAAATATTGCCCTTATAAATTTAGAAAGATAATAGAATAGTAGTAGGTCTTGCATTAGTACGAATTTTCTGAAAGGTATGAAATCTGAAACTCAAATGTCTGCCATTATTTTCTAACTTCAGTCTTTAATGATTTGCCACTAATTTGCCAGAAAACCACAATTTTATGAAAAACAGACCAAAAATGTGATGCACAAATATAAAATTGCCAGATAATACAGCTGGGAACCTGTCAAAGAAGGGACACCATTTTAATATGAGCACTGTTAACTTAAGCAGCTGACAAAATTAGAGAATCTACATGCATTTCTGAAATAAAAGTAATGTATAACTCTGATCATTAGTTATTTATAATTGTAAAGCCTCCATGTTTTCTTCCAAAATTGCTATTTTGCGGAGGGATTATTAGGGGGGAGCAACATTTTGAGCCAAAACTGGGGACAGTTGAGATGTTTGGATATTCCTAATTCTATGAAGCAATTTATTTCCACGTACCTCTCAACCTCTTAATGCAGGAAATCTGGACAAGGCCAAATATATTAGGGGAACATACAAACAGTACTAAAAATTGATCTTGTATAAACTTAAGACAGTTGATAGAATAACAGGTCTTGCTTTAGCATGCATTTTTCTGAAGGTTATGATGTCTGAAACTTAATGTCTGTCATTATTTAGTGACTTCATTCCTAAATGATTTGCCAGAAAAGTTTTATTTTGCATTTTACAGCACGGACACCAATAAATATCTGCTAAACAAAGCAATGCAGTCTCACAATGAAACTAGACTTAGCATTAAAACTTCTCTGCCCTTGAAACTCTCATTCATTGAAACAGCATTGGAACCCACATTCAAAGAAAATACATTTTGCCAGTGGCAGATAAAGATTAACTTTGTGCTGTTTTCAAATCATAGGCCCCTTGCACATGGAACATACACATGCTCTTTGATACACCTTCCTGATTGTATTAAATTATATTCCTTGTACAATACAGTATAGATGTTAGAGAGCATTTTAAATTTATTGTTTTGAACATTTTTCCAGTAAACAATGAAACAAAATGCATGCACCAATAATGACAAAACAGCCCAATGCAGAACATTTCCATCATAAAAGTCTACTCAAACTTCTACAGTCCACCAGTATCAGTAAATATGCACAATCTCTGAACTAGTAAATTCCACATTAAAGAAATCTGTAACTAATGAAGAGGGTGCTGCTAGCAAACAACTTTATATTTCATTGTTTCATCTACAAATAAAGTGCCTGTTGCCCTTGAGGAATAAATTGCCTATGTTGCATTAAAAAAGTGATACGCTAGTAATATTGCAATAGGGAATGGAATGGATGGCAAACTGATAACAGGTTCATAGTTACTACTAGATATCTTCGCCAAAAAGGACTACAGCATCCACCCCCCTTTACAACACAGTACAGTATCAGCAATACAATTACCTATTGTGGGAGAAGAACCCACAGCCTTCTGCATCAAAAGCAAGTACACTACTTGTGCTATTAACAATATAAGCAGACACAGCATAAGCAGCGCTAAACTTTAGTTCCCCTGCAGCTCTCGGCTCCTTGTAAAATGGACTCGACACTCAGCTGCATCTCTGAACTTTGCAGCACAAGAAATCTGGAAAAAGCCAATATTTATTGGGGGGGGGGACAAAAGCCCAAAAAACAGGGACACATTTTAAACACTGCTTGTATAATTTTGGAAAGTTGCTAGAATAAAATGCTGTGTTACCACCATGCATGTCTTGAACCACGAACCATATGCACTACAGTCAGTGCAACATACCACTATGGTGAATCAGCAGTTTGAAAGACATGAAGACTGAAACTTAATGGCTATTAGATAGCTCTCAACCTCTTAGCACAAAAAACCTGGACAAACAAAGGCAATAATGAGGGAATACAACTTCAGTTCTCACTTCTCACCACAACTGGGGAATACAACTTCAGTTCTCACTTCTCACCACAACGGGAGAATACAACTTCAGTTCTCACATCTCACCACAACTGGGGAATACAACTTCAGTTCTCACTTCTCACCACAACTGGGGAAATACAACTTCAGTTCTCACTTCTCACCACAACTGGGGAATACAACTTCAGTTCTCACTTCTCACCACAATGGGGGAATACAACTTCAGTTCTCACTTCTCACCACAACGGGGGAATACAACTTCAGTTCTCACTTCTCACCACAACGGGGGAATACAACTTCAGTTCTCACTTCTCACCACAACTGGGGAATACAACTTCAGTTATCACTTCTCACCACAACGGGGGAATACAACTTCAGTTCTCACTTCTCACCACAACGGGGGAATACAACTTCAGTTCTCACTTCTCACCACAACGGGGGAATACAACTTCAGTTCTCATTTCTCACCACAATGGGGGAATACAACTTCAGTTCTCACTTCTCACCACAACTGGGGAATACAACTTCAGTTCTCACTTCTCACCACAACGGGGGAATACAACTTCAGTTCTCACTTCTCACCACAACGGGGGAATACAACTTCAGTTCTCACTTCTCACCACAATGGGGGAATACAACTTCAGTTCTCACTTCTCACCACAACTGGGGAATACAACTTCAGTTCTCACTTCTCACCACAACGGGGGAATACAACTTCAGTTCTCACCATAGCTCACAACTGTTAGAAATAAAAATCTCAACAAAGTTCAGAAATGGTGGTGTTTAGGGACTTTAGGCTCTTCTTACCCTGAAGCAAAGGTACAGGGTTTGAGCCTAAACACCTGTTGTATTATGTGGGGGCATTCTCTCTCACACACACACACCCCTCCATAATTTCCCAATCTGTTTCATACATACTCTCCTTACCTGATAATCCGTTTCCTGCTCACACTCCTATCTGTTAACGATTGCTCCATTCAAGCCCAATCTGTTTCACACATACTCTCCTTACCTGATTGCTCCATACTTTCCTGATCTGTTTCCTGCTCGCACTCCTATCTGTTAAGTAATGATTGCGCCATTCAAGCTAATTTCCACCTCGCAGCCAGCGGGACATGACGTTAGCTCTCGTTCACCTTCACCACAACACCCAGCAAGCATCCTTAAAGAGGCTTTTTTTTTTTTTTTTTTTTTTTTAGTTAAAAAGCTACTCCCTCTTCTAAATAAGTTGTACTGAAATCAGTACAGTGTGTATGCCTCCCGATGTCCCTGCTCAGCACCCACAACTCCTGCTAACTATCTCAGTTTATTAAGCCATAATTGAATAAGCATCCTTGATAACATTCTGAGCTTAAACTACGGAGTCAGACTTAGCAGCTCATTGCAATGGAAATATGTAGATATTGTACATTAACTGTGTTACATATGTGCATCACATAGTTGATTATTTCTGGCATTGTGGCATATTAATTCTGTGCTTCTGTTTCTTTATGTATCTCTGCACACTATAACACTGCTGTGCTCTCTATAACACTTCTGCATTAACATACTACAATTTATTATATCTAACTTTGCCTTGTGGACCCAGTTGTGCCTATAAAGGGTCTTTGGACCAGCACATCCACCTTGTTAAAAATGTATAAATAAATCAATAAATAAACATACAAATAAATACATACTTACATACATACATAAATAAATGGAAAGGTGTTCACTAAAACTACACTTGACAAAGTGAAAGACAGCCATTATCTACCAGACTTATGTATCAGAAATACTGGGAAACACTAAAATAATGTGTCCATATCTAATACATTTTTATTTATCCTGCTGCATAACAATAATGTAAAAATGTCGATAGTCAGAGAGTGCAGGAAGTTATGACTCCCAGTCTCAGCTATAAATAGTGGACATTCTATAACACAGCAAAATGGAAACATTTAAATTAAATTGTCCCCATATGCAAACAGATTGCAACAGCCATTTAATACAGATGGCATGCAGAAGGAAATTAGATGGTACATTAAATTCTTAGCAGTTATGCCAAATTGCTTCTATCCATCCCTCTGGATCAGTTGAGCAATGCAGAATACTTTCTAACCATAAACAAGACATGGTGTTTAAAAGAAAGATTGTTGTCACCACATCTACCTAAATCTTGAATAACTGTCTATTTGGACAGGAGTACCAGAAACCATTTGCTGATAAGAGAGTGCAGTGTCTTTTCCAAAGGTAACTCTACTGCATTGTTTTTGCATTTAAGATGTGCCTGTAATTGACATACTAGGCATATGTCTAGTCCATTCTCTGCTGGAGTATTTGAGAGTCTGAAGAAGATTAGCCAATCGCATCAAATTAGCACTTATCGGCCAATTCAGATGGTCGCAGACCCTTGACATTTTCTTTCATTTCTGAGATGCAGAGGAAAAATAGCAGGAAGCCCAGAACACATCTCTGTGGAACTCCACCAATTATGTTTCTCTAGCTAGAAGACTATCCCCTTAACTTAAGAGTATGGGTTCTGGCAATGGTAGGGTGAAGAGGGCAGCCAACCTAGCTGCAAGGTGTTAGCGGATGTAATTGGGAAGTGCAGTTTTCGCATTTTTTTCTGTACTAGCATTTCTGAATAAAGGTACAGAAATACACCTTAGCACTTTGTGTGTGATAAAGTTGTAGCAAATGGCTTGCACAGTTTAAAAGCAGAAGGAATGCAGGGATCTGGCTTGCAGTGCCAGATTAAGGGAACAGAACTTTTTTTGTTTTTGCTCTTCAAATGAAGAGGTGAGATATGGTGGAGGTGGGGAACGGGTATCAGCAAGCAGCACCAGACCAGGGGAGAGGAATTATTTTTCTTCAACTGAAGAGATGAGCAGGTGGAGTGCCAGATCAGGGACCGGCACCAGATGCGAGATGAGCCAGCTATGGTTCTACTGTTGGAAAACCATTCAGTGGACTGCATATAGTTTTATGAAAGCCAAGAGAGTTTATCAATGATACCAGTGTATGAGACAACGTCAAAGGCTTTGGTAAGGACATGGTAAGTGGTATGAAATGTCAGAGCATAATCCAGTGCTTTAATGACTCTTTTGAGGAAATCAACTTGATTTAATAGGCACAACCTACCTTTCATATATTCAGATTAATTTGGGCCCCGGGTTCATAGGTAATGTATGCCACTGTTTATCAGTTTGAAAATTATATGCTTGATAACTTTACAAAAATACTTCTGAGGCTAATAACTCAATAGTTTATAAAGTCTGTCAAGGGTCTGCCTTTGTGCAATGACACCATTTTATGGTTGTTATCCATATTTCAGGTAAATAACCCATAGACAGAAACTTAAATTATACAGGTTTAAGACATGTTTGCCTAACTTGTGATGAACCCTTACTAGTAGACAGCTGTGGATATCACCAGGTCAAGAAACTAGCAGTTTTTGGTTCTGGATATAACCCAGTCTAGTGGGATTTTGGGAGGCATGAGATGACTGATGTCAGGGGATGCATCTGGCTAGGTAGGCAGTGTGAAATTAGCATTTAAGTTGTGTGTCAGGATATCAGCAAAAACTCTGGGATCAAAGGTTACAATTCTATTGCAAAAGTTCAGTACAGTAATAAACATAATGTTGATCTTTTCTAATGCAAACGAGGAAGGCTTTGAGGTTATCTTTAGAGTCGGGAATGATCTTGAGCTCATACCCAGTCATGCACTCTTGTGTCCTCCTTGATGTTGTGCTTGACAGTTTTACTTGTTACTAAACACAAAACTATCACCACATTCTGTGAGCAGTCAGGTCCAAGGACAATGCAGAATCCAATAATAAGATAAAAACAAAATGACCCAATGAAGAGGCTGTAGTTTCCAGTTTAAAAACACCCAATCATCATCACCAGATGTGTCAATAGTAGTTGAGAATAGTGGAGAAATATACACTAAACAATATAAAAAAGATTGTCGTTAATCATCTTCAGTCTAAGAACAGTATGCATCCACTGCATATTTTTAAAAATGTGGTTAAAAATCAAGTTTATAGAGCCTCTAGGCTAAACATGTGTGATGATGATTTTCATAAATGAACTGAAGTAGTTAGAAATGATTTGAAGGCCAGAGGGTACAGTGAATCATTCTTGGATAATAATATTCAGCAGGTTGTAAAATTAAGACAGTCTAATGCTAAACCTTACTTTTCTGAGAACAGGAAAGAATGTCTGAACAATAAGGAAAGTGTTACTAAACTGAGAGTACCTTTAGAATATTCTACAAATGTAGGTATGTATATGCATATTGTAAGGAAATACTAGGGAATTCTAACCAATGACAAACAGGTTAAGGAGATGATAGATGTGGAACCAAAATTTTTATTTAAGAATAATTTGTCCCTGAAAAGGAGACTTTGTTATCCTAAACACAGTGTTGGAACCCCAATAAGAGTTGGTACTAGACCATGTGGACGTTGTTTATTCTAAAATTTTATAGATACATGTGCACAGTTTACACACCCCTACTGCCATAGAATATATAATTTTCATCTCTGTGCTACCTGCGAAACTAAACATGTGGTTTATTTAGCACAATGTTTAAAATGTAAAAAATGTTATGTAGGGAAAACTGATAGGTGCTTAAATGATAGAATCAGGGAGCATCTTTACCATATTAATAAGAAGTACAATTTAAGTGCTTTAGCTAAACATGTGAATGAAACTGATTCTGGACACACATTTAAGTTTCTAGTTATTAGTGGGGCATTTGAGAATATAAGGGGTGGTGACATATGAAATGTCACAGAAAATTTAGAAGCAGAATGGATAGTAAGGTTGAGAGCCAATGCTGATTTTGGAATGAATGAATATGTTCCCCTCAAGCCTTTATTAAAGAAAATATATTTCACTAGGTGAAAATATGTGCAATAGTTATATATAGTAAATAATTATACATATTTTGTAGAGTATGTATTGCAATGTTTTATATATTTTTTAAAACTCAAGTACTGTATTTAAATGTGTAGTTAAATATAGGCAGGTAGATGTATAATATCCTTGTCTTGGACATTTTAGCATGAGTGTAGCTTTAAGGTGATGTCACTACTTAATTTACTTCAGGTGTCTGTATATGCATTTAAACCATTCCTGTTTGAACAGTTGTTAGCATCTGAAGAAGTGGGATTTGTATCTACGAAAGCACTTGTGCTTCCTTTCAGTGGATTAAAGCTGTATGTTTTTAAACTGGAAACTACAGCCTCTTCATTGGGTCCTTTTGGTTTTTATCTTGGTTTTACTTGTTAGTTTTAAGTCCCTGTTACGCGGAGAAAGTGGGGATCTGTTACAGCTTGAAATGTCTTCTTTTTGTTGTAAAGTTTGTTTATACAGGAATTTCGCCACATGGGCTTATTTCTGAATTTGCCATTTTTCTTACAATAGATGGAAACATTTTTTTTAATTTGTCTGTTTTCCATTTGTTGACTTGGATGATGCACTTGTCCCCAGACACTTTACAGGCAAGACCCGGGACACCAGGCATCACAATATACAATGAATTCACAAGAGTAAAAAATAATTAAAAACATGTATCATTAATATAACTTATGTACAATGAGCACTTGGTTTTCATAAAGCAGGATATAAAGGTTTCAGTTCACATAAAAACATAAAACATGAATTCTTTGATACCATCTGTCCAGAAGGGAACAGAATTCAGAGGAAAATGCAAAAGCATCAGGTACAGGATTAGTTGGAGAACATTACCGTCGATGGCTAAATGGCTAGAGGCATACCGTTTATTACGTATATAATCTAACAATCTTTATTTTGTGAATCCATTGATTAATCTGTTTTATGCATGCTCTGACTTGGTTTTACACTGCAAATTAGTCATACATTAAGTGGATCTATTTCAGAGGCAAAGATCAGAAATGTTTTTGAAGTGTTCTGTAATTTTGTTCGTCCTGCTTGGAAACTAAATTATTTGGTAATTGTAAGCAAATAAAAGCTTTTACATATAAAAAGTTATAATGCAACATATTTTTAATACATAATATATATCATACACTTGAAATTTATATTTTAATGTTTCTGAACTTATTTCACTGTTTATGTATTACCAATCATTTCAGTCATCACTCATTCTTTCATTCACTCATTCATTCACATCTCTGCATATGAATTAATACTTTCAAAGCATACTATTTTTTTATCATATTCAAAGATCTTGGCTGGAAGTCACTGACAAATT
The DNA here is from genome assembly GCF_019279795.1 of Protopterus annectens. Lineage (NCBI taxonomy): Eukaryota > Metazoa > Chordata > Ceratodontiformes > Protopteridae > Protopterus > Protopterus annectens. The sequence goes on from NC_056745.1 coordinate 191,744,108, forward strand.
GCATAGCATGCAAAGCACATTTCCAAAGTTCTCATCAATACACACAGTGTTTTCAATGTATAGAACTTAATTGGGCAGCTGTACAAGACTTGCATAGCATATTATGCAACATGTATAGAACTATACAAGTACATGTAAATAACAAAAGTGTATAACAGCATGTAAATGAAGAGCATAAGGCATATCATAATTCACAGGTGTCAGCAAGATGCTGTGCAGCTTATTTGTGTGATGTTATTTATGGATAAAATGCATGGAAAAATATCAGCAGGTACCAGGCAAGCTTGCAGCTGCAGCAGTTTATGTTGGGCAGCACTATATTGCTCTACTTACAATCTTCACTGATCGTTTCATACATTCTCATGGAGATAGGACTCAAAAGAGTTACCATGCCCTTACTGACAGCCAGAAAGTGGATCATTATACACTGGATGGAGATATCAGCTAGACTCTGAGTGACATACTTGATTCTCATGCTGAGTCTCAGAGAATGCATGCTCTTTCCCTACCTGTGGCTTCCAAGGTATATGTACATGCTACTATCTTAGCTACTGGGACATTTCAGTGACCAACTGGAGACATCGTGGGGCTTTCCTAGGCTTTTACCTCATGGATAGTGAAAGGATTACTCAGTGTTATGTCTTCTGAAGCAAAATGTTAAACATTCTGAAATCAGTACTATACAGCACGTTCAGCTGATTTATTTTCATTTTTGCTCAGACTGGCCTGCTTCAGAACACAGAAAGGCAAAATGCCAAGAGTCAAAAAGGTCCATAGCATACAAAAAAGAAGCAGAGTGGAAGGAGGCTGTATGGTCCACAAACTATCTAGTACTTGTTTCAGAGACAGATACTATGGATATATGCAAATATACTGCACTAGTTTATGCAGGGCTATGGTATATTGACATAACAGGGTTTTCTGGCAACAGTACCACACATCACATGTATACTTCTCCAAAAACAAAAATGTATTGAGGACAGTGTTGTCAACATAATAACAACATGTTCACTTGTAATACATAGCTGTCTATGGCGTCAGTGTTAGTCAAGGAACAGACTCAAAAACCTTTGTTAGAGATTACTGGGGAGTCTGTATCCTGCAAAATATGTTTTATGGACTAACTCTCCAAACCTGTGGTCCAGCAGAGTTTTGTAGCTATTAAGGTTTGAAGCCTATCCCAAACTCAAAGGTAAGAGATTCTTGCAGAAAATATTTTTTTTAATAGTGTACTGTACTTCTCAATTTTAATTATAAAGCTATTATTGCTAATATTAAAGGCATGAAAAGTAAACGTAAAAACCAGCACTAGCAGCTTGCTAGTTATTAAGGCAAAATGAAATAAATAAGGAAGCAACAGAGATGTTTAAAGTGTACTGTTAAAAATGTAATCTTTACAGACTATTTCCCTTGTGTTGTTAAATGCAAAACGTTGTGAATAACTGTTTCTGAGGTTGGATTAATGACCTGTGAAGGGACAACAACAATGCAGCCAGTTATCTGCATAAACTGAATGCAAAATACCTTTAATGCAGTAGAACCCCATTCTAACTATTAGGTGTTACATTCAATATACAGCTTACTGCCCATCATTACAGTCAAGTGTTTAATATGCTTCACCTTTGGCAGAATTTGATTATAAACAGAATAAATATATACTTATGTTGAAGCCAAACTACAATACACTGTATATTTGGGTATTAAAGGAAATCTGGCTCACAAATACTAAGATAATTAATGAAACCATGAAGACATATAAAATTTGCTGATTACCCAGACCTGACAACTACGGATGATTCACTACTGGAAATGTGGACATGAATGAATTTAAAAAAGGAATCGCCCAACACACTATTGTGGAACACTTCATTAACCCATGTGGGGCATTAGTATAAGTTTCTTATACTAACTGTATATGGTGGAATGGTTAGGCACCTAATTACGAGCCCACCTAACAATATAGCTACCAATATTTAAAGTTGATAATGCCTCAGTTACAGGATGGTGAAGAATGGTGTCAAAAGCTTTAGGAAGGCTGAAGTAACATGAAATAATATGCAAGTTCATATCTGTGTGATAAAACTAGTGAGATGAGATTAGACTTATCATGACTTGTTCAACACTTTTTCCAGTGTTGCTAATCAAGATAATTGGCCTATAATTGCCCATACTGGGAGCACAATGGCTGATTTCCAGATACTACATGTTAAACCTATCAACAAATTTTGCTGAAAGAAATGGTGAGACATGGAGAGATGACATTCCTGACCTTGCACAAAAACAAAAAACAAAAACAAATATTAAAAAAAACAAAAAAAAAAAACAACAACATAAAAGTGTCAGTTCTAACCCTGTTAAGGGTTTACAGGACATACTCTATCAACTGAAGGGGTTAACTATTTGAGCAATACCATAATTGCTACTAATTAAAGAACCATTTATTCCGATCAATATATTGCTTAGAAAATCCTTTAGCATTTTTGTTGCCTGAGATAAAGCTAATTTGTGTTCATAAGCATTCTTACTATTTTTCTATGCAGGGAAGTTTTTGTTCTTACAAATTGTTCCTTATTACAGGTTGAAGGCTATCTCCTATAAATAAACCAGCAGTGATTCCTATTTTTAATTAGCTCCACCAAGGTAGAAGATGTGGTATTGATTTTGCATGAATTTCTTAATGGGACATGTTTAGCTAACACTTCATCCCTTTTTATAAAAGCAGTTCCAGCATTACTGGATGCTTAGTTTGGACATTTCACCACACCAGCCCCATGTATTTAAACTGCAATGAGTCTTACTGTAATCTGTTTGATAGTATTTCTTTACAAAGAGACTCATTTTGTTCCGATACTGCCTAACTGAGGCTATAATTATGAGCATTACCAAGCTGTTTGTATAAATCTCAATTTTTAATGAGTTATGGCTTAATATGACAGAATCAGCACTCTGGTTTTCAAAATGTTTCACAGTGCTCCACAATTTTTTCATCTCATTTTTTTAAATTGCTAGTCAATACAGTGCAGTTATTTTCAAAGCATGGTTTTAGAATTACAGATCTTTAATTACCAGTGGTATTTGATGATGGTTTTGGAGTTCTCTGATGCAGCATTTTTAGACAAACTATTCCAGAGGGAATTTTTAGACAAACCATTCGGGGGGGGGGGGGTCTGCTGCATTATGTTTGCACCATTTTTGAAATAACCTTCCATTAGATATAAAACAGGCTGTCACCCTCACTTCTTTTATAACAAATCTTGATGACAGGAATGGCATCTGTAAATTCATCCTGGGCATGACTTATTTTGCCCTCCTGAAGGCATCAGGTCCCATATGGGGGTCACAAAGTGATTGTGATCCATGGACTGATTCAGCCTTGTAAACTCAATGAATTTATGACTCTATGAAATCCCCAATTCCTAAATATAGTTATTGATATTATTAGCCCCCCTAAGCTGGGATATTTGTAGAATTCCAAAGTATCTCACTTAAGATCAGTATAGGTAATTGTGACTCTTAGGGTTTAATATAGATTACTGTTGAATTTAAAGACTGAACCAAACTCTCCTCTGATCTAAATAAAACTCTCCCTCCCACCAGAGGAATGCTGCCAATAGTTATGATAATCAGGGAATTCTGCCATATTCAGGGGTCAGTTCCTTCCACTGAAGCAGGTCTCTTCTATTATAATCATATCAAACTAAGCCTCAGTAACCTCACTTTGTTAGCTCAGCAGCTTCTTATTAACCCCCTCCGGTTGTCCACAAAGAAATTCATAACATCAGCTACCCTCTCTAAGACTATAGTTTATTAAAGAAAGTTATAAAATGACCTCAACATTTCTATTAATTTGATACCAAGTAGTTCCTTACCTTTATGCCCAATAACATACATATAATTTCTGAAAAAGCGCATCTTTCCTGATAGCTGCTTCAGCAAATAAATGAATTTGCTGCTGCCCACTAGACACAAAAAAGTCTAATTTTTACTGTACAGTGAATTCGTTTGCTTTAGCTTCCATAAAGCCAATGAAGGGGGACGATCTGTAAATATAGAAAAACTTTTTTTTTCACTACTAAATCTCAGACTGTCCTATTAATCATTAATAATCTCCTCAGTAATGGCTTAACTTTCATCATTAATACCAACCCCTATGATAATCATATCATATCATATCTGACACCAGAACCGTTAAGTTTAACGTTGGCCTTTTTAATATCTCATAACAGATTCACTTTATATCCTTGAAATACTGAAATGTTGAAATTCAGTATTTCGAAGCTATAAAGTTGAAACCTAAAAACAACAAAAACTCAGAAGCGTGAAATTCAAAATCTCACACACCGGAGATTTTGAATTTTGCGCTTCTACTCCACACACACACACCTTCCTCCCCACACGCAAACACAAGCTCTCTACTACATAAAAGTAGGGGGGAAAGCCCCCCTGCACCCCCCACACCCCCCTACTTAAATATTCTAACTCAGAGGTAGCACTGCCTACAAACACAGACACACACACACACACACACACACACACACACACACACACACACATACACACACACACACACACACACACCACCACACAAGCTACATTCTCCTCGCACACACACGTCACACACCACAGCCCCTACCCAAACCCTTAACACATACACACTTACCTGAATCCATAACCACAGTGAAATCTCAGAAGCACAAAATTCAAAACCTCCAGTATTCGAGGTTTTAAATTTCACGCTTCTGAGGTTTTGCTCTTTTCAGGATTCCACTTTATGGGCTCAAAATACTGAATTTTGATATTTCAGTATTTCGAGCTTCTAAAGTGAATCCTTCATAACCTATACCTCTTCAAAAAGGAAACAGTTGTACTGATAGAAACTGAGCATGGTAATCATATTCCTTACACAAATTATTGTAAGAATCTTCTACAGCCAGTATTTCCTTAAAGCTTATAATGGCCTTAATGACATGAGACAGTGTCTAAGACATAGGTGGTTGCACTGGGATTATAGTATTATGAGGTCTTTGATGACGCATCATTAGATAAGCCACGTCTGGGCAGGTTTGCTGCAATATATGTGCCAGTTCCATACTTCCAACTACCCAGGACTCTGCTCTTTCTCCTTTTTGGTGAGATGAGAGCGAAAAAACAAAATCACCATCATACCTCTCAACTGTACAGAATTTCACAGAATGTCCAGATTTTTGCCTCATATTTTTGGCCCATTTTTCATAAAATTATGGTTTTCTAGAAAATCCTTGAAGATTTAAGTCAGAAAATAATGACAGGCATTTGAGTTTTAGACTTCAAACCATTCAGAAAATTCATGCTATTGCAAAACCTGTTGTTCTATCTACTTTCTAAGTTTGTAATAGCATTATTTAAAAATTGTCCCTACTTTTGGGCCTTTGTCCCTTATTATTTATGGCTTTGTCTCGATTTCTTGTTCTAAGAGGTTGAGAGGTATGCGACATCAACTTCCTTATGCTGTGGTCTTTTATTATTTTTGTTTAGCATATCAGACCCGGGGGTGAGCAGCTAATAAAAGTTATTTCATGGAGTGTTCAATGAATTGTCATTAAGAGTTACACCAGGTGTGTCTGGGTCATTTAAACACTTGCTGGTATTATATACAATGCTAGTTAAATCCGTATCCTCCTGAAATGCCACCTCATAGTTTCAATTTATTTATACTGTGTCAGGTATGCTGGAGGTAGATGGCAGGAGTTACGGACCTATCAAGTAATACACCTAGCACTGGATGATGGCACAGGAAAGGACTTCACAATGCAACATTCAGTTGCAAATCTAGGCACACAAGCATGTGACCCTTTGTGTCCACTGCATGCCTGATAGATCCCCAAGCTCCATTCCTACTGCCCTTGTATAGTCGGCCTAAGCATGATGCATCATGTCTGTGAAGCTCATGCACCATAAGTAATGGGTTCAACTTAGAATGACTGACTTGTGATGCATACAAGAGCAGCTTTAACTGACAGCTAGCTGAAAAAACTCCAGAGAACAGCAATTTTCACAAAGATTGTGATGGGGTAGCTTCAGGATATGCTATGTAGAGATGAGCAGAGGGGCCCATGGAAGCATTCTTTTTATAAAATCTTTTACACCAGGCAGTTACTTCATAAAGTAACAGGCAGCCAATCTGGTATCAGTTATGCAATTAAGTTTCATTTCGTGCTCCTTCTAAATGGTAATTAATTTTAGATTCTAAAAGGTATAGTTGATAAAGGAGATGAAAGTGTGGTTTCTCAAGACTTTTCTAAATGGAGAAATTATCATCAGGCTCTGTCTTTGACCTGAAAAGTAGTACATTATACAACACAGAAGTTTCTATGCCCACAAATTAATTTCAGGCTTCATTGTTTTTTTTTTTTTTTTTGACTATTGGAAAAATGCAGAAATGTGGATATTAGTGCTTGCATGAGCATTAAAAATCTCCTTTTGTAAAAACAGTGTATTTTTTATTTGTTTGCTTGTTTTTTTTAAATGTGCCACTCGATATGTGGCAAGAAAATGAATACACATTTTAGATTGGACAGTCATTAAGGCCAAAACAATTCAATGGTTTGATTAAAATTATACTTAGAATATAGAGACATTTGCACAATCATGGCAATGTACTGTCCTTGCCATATCCTGCTACTGTGTTTCATCCCTTGTATTGAATTCCACTTCTGCCTAGGATATACATAGTTAATAGGTGATTACTAGGCTAACAATCCCAGGGACCTATTTTAAGCCTAACCATGTTTCCAAAGCAGGCAGGGCTAGCCACATGAAGGTGTAAAAATATGGCTCTAGGTGATTTGGTTGTGTTGACTAATGCTGCCAAATAGGCATGGGTATTTACCTGTAATTAGTGAGCTGAAGACCCAGCCTACTCTGACCTATGCCAAGTATCCATGCTAAGGGTAAGACAGGTGTATATGCCCTTATTGGCCTGCATGTGCCCATAATAAAGCCCATCAACCCTATGTCAATAAGCTACTGACTGGTTGGTGTCCACTTCCACAGCTTGGATTACCCGGGAGAGCTCTGTTGAGTGAAAGCTGGACATAAAACAAATCAATTTGCCAAACATAAGCTAGGTATTGCCACACTCAGTGCAGGCTCACTGACAGGACAGAGTTTGGAAGTGGATAACATGATGGTCGGGAGGAAGCTGGACATCCTCTATATATCCAGGAGACAAGATGGAAGCAGTGCAGCAAAGCCACTTGATTTGGGATCCACAGGCTACTACTCAGGAGAAGGACAGGCCAGAAATGGTGTGGGAATTGTGGTGAGGGAGAGATTGATTTCAGAAGCTAACAGGGAAGTCATCAGAATTAGTGACAGACTCATGGCAATCAGATTCCAATGCAGTATTCATAACCTCAGCCTATGCCCTACAACAGGGTTCTGATAGTGAGGAAAAGAGCATACTCAGGAAACAGGTGCAGGACTTACTAGATAAGGCAGGACAACATGAAATGGTGTTGATAATGGGTGACCTGAATGCTCATATCAGGACTGCCTGAGTCCACATGGGTGGGTCAACAGTAATAAAGACGAACAGGTCATTCTACACTTCTGTCTGGCAAATATCTTGATGATGGCCAACATATGGTTCTGAAAGACAGACAGACACAAGATCACATACAAGAATGGCCAACATGCAGGTAGACTTCATACTAATAAGGAAATGACACTTGGACAGAATCAGTAATTGCAAAGTCATCTCCAGTGAAATAGTTGGCCCACAGCATAAACCACTGGTTGCCAGAATAAGCTGCAAACAGTCATCAGGGAAGGCTCTAATGCCAACAGAGACCAGGCTGAAGACCTGGAAGATGACTGGAGAGAAAGTATAAGAGTTCAAGGAATTACCCAGAGCTCTAGCACCTTTAGAAAAAGAGTAAAAATAGGGGAGTTGAAAAAAAATGGCAGTGCCTCAAAACAGCATGTGTGAGGACAACAGAACAGATATGCTGCCGAGCCAGGTATGGGAATAAGGTACATAAAGAAAGCTGCAGGCAGAATGCAGAAGTCCAGGAAGTCATCAAAAGTAATTAGGAGGGCAGGAGAAAGTTGGACATACTAAAGATAGACCAGGCTTGCAAGTAATATTGACTAGCTAACAAAGAGGCTAAGAAAGGAGTAGCAATAGCAAAGAACAAGGCAAAAGAGGCACTCTACCAGCTTCTGGAAAGTGACTCGGTAGATGGTACAAAGAAACTATATCAGGTTGCAAGGCAAAGACAGAAAAGTAAAGAAGATAGTCAGACACCCTTCATAAGGCATGCCAAACAACAACATGCTCACCAATCCACAGGACATCAAAGGAAGAAGGAAGGATTACTTCCAGCAGAATGAAGAAAATCCCAGAGAAGCTGTATAACCCCAGGCACAGCCTACGATGAGAGAAAAGAAGCCCACCACAGAAGAAGTAAGAACAGAACTAAGGAAAATGCAGTCACAGAAAGCAGCAGGCTCAAATGAGGTCACAGCATATAAGATAAAGATGCTGGGTTAGACAGGAGAGAAATTGCTCCTGAGAGAGAAAGGAGTATCCCAAATGACTGGAGAATAAGCAGACTAGTTCCAGTGTTCAAGAACAAAGGGGACATTCACAACTGTGGCCAGTATGGAGGCATCAAACTCCTTTCACACTGCATGAAAGTGCCAAAGAGGGTGACTGATAAATGAATATGAAGAAGAGTAGAAAGTAAGATGGGAGATGAGCAGTTTGGATTCTGATCAGGATGCAACATATAGCATGACTGACCCAATGTTTACAGTGAGATAGATACTTAATAGAAGACAGAAATAAGGAAAGAAAAACAACTACAAACTAAAAAGAAAATAAATACAAAGAAGAGCAGGCAGAAACCAGCTAAAAAAACAAGCTTTAATCTCTCTCTCTCTCTCTCTCTCTCTCTCTCTCTCTCTCTCTCTCTCTCTCCTGTGCTTCAGCAAAGCCTTCAAGGAGTATAAATTAACAAACAACACATCTAATTAAATATACATAATAATTAACCAATCACCCAATGGGAGAAGAACATTAAAAAATCAAATCAACAGCTTCCAATTACATTCTAAATTAAGACACAAGGGAGACAAAGTACTAAACTTTAAAATAAAAATGGTTTCTTTATACAATAATCTTTTTTGTACACATTTTCGGAATGAAAACCAACAGGGACTTTTTCTAAAAATAGTGGCTGTTAAACCATCAGGATTAGAGTTATGGAATTTAATAAACTGCTTTACCACAGGACTTTCTTCTTTCTGTTTTTTTAATATTCCTCACATGTTCCTGTATCAGGATCCTGTTTCATTCTGAAAATGTGTACAAAAGATTATTGTATAAAGAAACCATTTTTATTTTATAGTTTGGTACTTTGTCTCCCTCGGGTCTTAATATGGAATGTAATTGGAAGCTGTTGATTTGATTTTTTAATGTTCTTCTCTCATTGGGTGATTGGTTAATTATTATGTATATTTAATTACATGTGTTGTTTGTTAATTTATACACCTTGAATGCTTTGCTGAAGTGCTGGAGAGGGATTAAAGCTTGTTTTTAGCTGGTTCCTGTCTATTGTTCTTTGTAGAAATAAGGAAAGAGTCCAACTGGGCATAAGTAGACTTGGAGAAAGCACATGACAAGGTCCCAAGAAAGCTGATTTGGGCAGTCCTGTTGTGGTTCAAAGTCCCAGAAGCATTGTTATAATTAGTGCAAGCTATGTACAAAGATCAAATGTCTCAAGTACAAACAGTGTTTGGTGTCACAGAAGGGTTCCCAGTGGGAGTAGGTGTGCATCAGGGTTCAGCTCCAAGCACACTGCCATTCATACATGCGATGGACTACATTAGCAAACAAGTCAGAGGGGACAGATCAACAAAGAGGCTACATGTGGACAATGTGGCATTACAGGCAAACTCTCATCAAGACCTTCAGCAAAGGATAGAGAAATGGAATGCAAAACTGAAGGCACCTGGGATGAGACTGAGTACAGATAAAGCAGTTGTAATGGCAGAAAATGGGGGAAATCAGAAGAAGATGAGAATAGAGATACAAGGGAAAATAGTAGAACAGGTTAAAAGCTTCAAGTATCTGGGAGGGGTGGGTGAGGAGAAGGGAAGTCTGAATAATGAGGATTTCAAAGCTAAAATCAGAAGAGCTGCAGCCAACTGGCACAGAGTGTCAGAGGTAGTGTATGACAGAAGAATTCCAAAGAAGCTGCAAAGTAAAGTGCACAAAATAGTGTAAGATCAGTACTACTGTAGTGTACAGAAACCTGGACAGTAAAGGAGGAGCAGTTGAGGAAGCTAATGGTGATGGACATGAAGTGCCTGAGAGGGGTGGTAGAATGTACACTGCAGGACGTAAGAAGAAATAAGGACAAAAGAGCAGAAGCCAAAACAGCTCCAGTTTAAGAAAAGGTCAAAGGGAACAGATTACTGATGTTCAGCCACATGTGCAGAAAAGCAGAAGACAATCAGGTGAAGAAGATTTGGAACAGACAAGAAGAAAGCAAGAGAAAATTAGGGCATCCAGCAAGGAAGTGAATGAATTGTATGAGAGAATACCTGTGACAGTCAAGCATGAATGCTGAAAAAGATAGAAGAGTGGCATTAAATAAAGAGAGATGGCAACAGTTCACACAACACCTCAATCCCATGTAGAAAATGAGGATTGATGGCACTGCTTTCAGTTGAGGAAGTCAAACCCTGCACTTTTGGTTTGAGAGGTAAACATTTTAACCATTATGCCAAACCCCAACACATGCTCAGCTGAATGGCAGAATTTATAATAGATAATTTTTCTAAAGTATAAGGTGGCTTCAGAAGCAGAATTGTTATTCCTAGGCTACTGCTAAGTAATTCAGTCTAATTTCTAGGCTGCTAATTACTAATCACACAAGTTAAAAGGTAGGGGATATTCAGAAATAAACACTTTGCAAACTGGTGTGTTTAAAACATTCTCATTTTTATAGAAGATGGCTAGATATGCCTCTAAACTTAAGGTTTCTGTACTTTAAGTGCCAAAAACATGTTTTAGGCAAATCTAGCTACACCCTGTGAAAGATTAAGCATTTAAAAAATAGGCCAGATAGTGTTATCACTTCGCACAGCACTGTTTGTTTTTAAACATCCCAAATGTTTGAAAATAAAAGGTACAAAATTTTACTGGGACAAATGGTTTCTATTATGCATTATTTTTAACTATCTAAAAACATATACATGCATAATATTAGTTGTCCTGTAGTGAAATTAGTTCTTACCTCTGTTAACATTACCAAACCAATCAAAAAACAGATCACAGCAATACACAGGATAAAAAGTTCACGTCGTTTTCCCTTCCGGAACACATGAGGAAACATGTCGACTACTGCTGTCACAAGACTCTCCACGCACACAAACTGAAGCAGATAATAAAGGCAGCTTAAGACTTTGCTAATATTTTGTAAATTTGATTTCACAAAGCAACTGATAATTCAAATACAATGTAAATACCATACAAAATTCTGTGGTGTCAAAAAAGAACATTTTCATTCTTCCATTTTACTACTTTTCAAATAAAATTCACATCTTAATTAAATAGCAATATATCTTCGATCTCACACCCAGGGCTTTCTTGTGTCTGTTATTTGCATATGTGTTATTATTTTAACCTTTGATCCCATAGCCTTTCTTGTATAACATTGTTAAAGATGGTCTAGTCTGGTGGTATAACATTTTCGTCACAAACCACTCCATATGCCCACGCATATTCACACACTTTTCCTTCAGAAGAGTAAACAGGCAGTTAATTTCAGTGTTCTTGTATTACTTCCTTTATCAAGCTAGGATTATCAGCCCTTTCTTACCTCATTTTAAGCATATCATCTACTTCCAGAATCCTTCCTCTAATATTTTCTGTAGCTCCTATAGCAATGGTGGATTAATCAGAAATGCAAAGCAAAGAATTACGATCAAGTTGCTGATCCTAACTTGGATTCGAGTCAAGAACATATAATTTTAAGTTATGATTCGATATTTACTTCTTCCATGTTCTACTAGCTACAGAAATATTAAAAAAAGTGGGAAGTGCTGTGCCAGCTTTGAAAGCTGGTAATGCAGTCGGGAATTGCTTTAAGTCTTTATATATTCTTTGTGTAAGTGAAGTAGTTGGCACCTAGATACATTTTTAGTGAGTATAATGTAGACAGCAGACAGAAACAAAGTTGAAATTAATTTATTTCATGTTCTGCTGCTATTTACACTGAAATATTCAATAAATAGCATTCCTTGGTTAGTGCTATTATAACAATAGATGGATGTTAACAGCATAGGGTGTGTTTGTTAAGCACCATTCTACGTGCTGTTAAGGTCAGGTCTCGCGCTATAGCAGCACTTAACTAGAATGTCATTTAACCAACATTTGAGTGCAATAAAGGTGCTCCAGTCACTACACACATACATGTGTGTAAAAATCAAGAGTGTGTGTATGTATCGGCTACTCGGAGACGGGACACAGTGCACTGGTTTCACAGAGAGGGTGGTGGAGGTCTTGGCTTAGAACACTTGGCTGAGGACTCATCTCTACAGCTGTGGTCAGTGTGGAATCTTATCTGGGGCCTAGTGAGAGATTCCCAGGACAGAAGTGTGTTCCCTTGTGCTCTTAAGGGAAATCATGCTTGGTGCAGAAAGCTGAATCTGGAAATACTGTGTTTATCTATTTTTGTTCCAAGTGAATATCCTTCACTAGTGTCTGTGGTGAGGATTGAACACTCCTTGATCACTGGGCCTAAGGAGGGATGCCACAATATGTATATGTTTATATATATATATATATATATATATATATATATATATATATATATATATATATATATATATATATATTTATGAGTCCCCTTCACATGATCGAATTTTCACAAAGTCGACTTTTATATGGCCGAGACCATATGATCGAGTTTTGAAAAGCCGACCATGGGGAACCGCTATCTCTGTACAGTGCGGAATGGGAAAATTTCCCTCTTCTGCACTGTAGTGCGATCTCAGAGTTGGTATATTTAAGTTATGGGGAGTGTGGGGGACAGTTTTAAGGTAAGCATTTCTTGTGTTTTTTTGTGTTTATTTTACATGTTCGGCTTTCCGAAAGTCGATCATATGGTCTCGGCCATATGAAAGTCGACTTTGTGAAAAGTCAACCATGTAAAGTAGACCTATATATATATACATATATATATATATATATATATATATATATATATATGTATACATACACACACATACACATATATATAGACATTGCCTTTATCAATTTCAGTTTCTTTGTTCTGTCTCACCACTCATTCCAGCAATGATCTCTTTGCAATATTAATCCTTTTTATTATATCTTTTTACATAAATTTGTCATCTCCTTTACCCTTTCTTGCTTTTCTAAGTCTTTAAAAATGATGTTTGTTCTACCTTTCTGAGCAATAAATGAGGTTTTCTTATCTAGATGGCTCAATCTCTGCTTTGTTACCCAATAATCTTTTTGCACTAGCTCCTTTCTTACCTCAGTAACTTCTACATTATAAAAAAACAGGGCCATACTAATAAACCAAATTTGCCCTTGTTCCTGTTTAGCTTACTTTTTTTACAAAAAAAAAAATCCTGGTCAACTTCTTGTTTTTTTTTTTTAAATAAACTACAAGTTCACATTTCTGAGTGCAGCTCAGCCTATGAACTACTTAAAATAACAAAACGTGAATCTTCAGGCACACTGAATACTGACATCTAAACAATAGCCTCCTATCTCCCTATGCTGCTGTGACTTGTGGGTTGTTATATTTAGTACCATAGGATGCAACTTAAAAGTTGGGTCTATTGTGTGTTGCAGTTGCTGAACACTTACATGTTTGGTATGTCTTAATAACTCCACACATAAAACTTCAAAATCATTTGTAAATTGGATTGATCCCTGACAATGGCTTATGGATTAGAGGCTAAATCTCCACCATATGAAATCAAAGAACATACTCTAATCCAATGCCCACACTGAAAACACAGAAACTGTCCTTCCTGATGAGAAGTGATGTGGTGTACCTCATTCTATGCTCTTTGCCCTTGGTTGTAAATTCTGACTTAACCTGTCCTCGATGCAAGGATACTAGTATGAAAAATGTCAATCACTACTGATACATTTAATCTGACTGTAACAAAAATCATTTCCCTTGAAGGCTGTGAACTAATGGGGCATGGTTCTTCATCAGACACAGCTTTTCATTAAAGCTGATTCTACAAAGGTCTGAAAACGTCTTGTAATAAACAATGAAAGCGCTCAACTATAGTCTAGTTGGGGCTCCTTTTGCAGTGTGCTATCTGTTACTGCAGTGGCCAAGGTCTAATTATAAAAGAAGATGCAATACATCACCACTTAACTTCATGGTGTTCATTGATTTGTTTGTTTTAACTGTCCAGGGAGCCTTTTCAGCCATGACTCAGGCCAATATGCATTAAAAAGGTACACAAAGTAAACATACATTACATGTATGGGAAATATTAATAAACAAATACATGAAACGTAAAATATCTGTTACCAAATCTTAAGTAGGAGTCCATAAACACATTATAGGAATAAGAAGCATTAATGATTTAAGGAGCCACTGAAGTTAGCTCAACACATGACTTGGCATATGGAACCACATAAGAGCGTTTAGTGTTGAGATACATACCTGGCTGTCAAGGCCCAAGAAAATAATCATTAAGAAGAAGAGAACGGACCAAAGCTGTGAGAGTGGCATCATGGTAACTGCCTTTGGATATGCAATGAATGCCAGCCCCGGCCCTGTACCAGGAAAAAAATGTCACCCATTTAAACAATAGACTTTTCAACACCCATTAGCTGTCAGACATCATCAGGCTGTCAGTTACTTTCATCACTTTTGAAAAGTGTTTATGCATTTCCTCGTGGTGACTTAACAAGTTGCAAAATTCTGCGTGCAGTCATTAGTTAGTATGATACAATTAAGCAAATGCTACCTATGTGTTTAAAATATTAACTGGGATCACTCTTCATTAATAAGATATTCTACCCTTTGTATATATGAGGTAGCGTATCTATTTGGCTTTGTAAAACCTCAACACCTGTCTAGTTTACAAGAAAGACCGCCTAGTTATATACAGCAGGCTTTTAAAGCTATGAGGTCTCAACACATTTTTGCATATCTACTTTGATTTTTCCAAATTCCATTTGCACAATGTTTGACTCAGAGAAAAATCAGTAAGCCAAAAAAATAATTTTTAGGAAGACAGGCCTAAGTCTGCTGAGTCTTAATATTAAAAAAAAAAACAAATGAAGAAAACAAAGTTTTCAATTAATTCCACACTGGATACATCACATAACAAATGCTAGCTGTATTTCAAGAGCTCAGCCAGTTACCAACTCATTCATATTCCAATGGACAAATGCCAAATACAAATATACAGTCGAAAACAAACTGAAACTTTCTGCAGGTGTACTGACCTGTATCCGTACTAGACCCACATTTTAAGTAAAAGCAAGCAGAACCCAATAGGACTCCTGGAAAATTTCATGCCATGACTCATATGGGATCAGTCTGATAAAAATGGATGGTATATACACCATCGCTTTTGTTTTTACTAGGCAGCCAGACACTGAAGCTGATACAGGATAATGTCCTATCATAACAGGTAAGTAATACCATTTCACATATGTAATGATGTGCAGGTTAATTTATTTTTGTCTATCCTTCAGCACATTTACTTCAATTTGCTTCAGTTTTAGGGGATAGCAGACTCTATCACTGTTTATTTCTTAAAATATACAATTACAGTGGCTTTAGGGCTAAAGATGGCGAATGGCTTTGGGTTATGAGATTTTGGATTTGGCTATGCATAAGGCTAGGGTTAGTGCTTCTATGCATAGGTTTCAGTTTAAGGTTTTTCCCTTTTTATCTGCCTTTCTTTCTTCCTCTTCTTTACACTATATCTACAATCAGGTTCTTGTAAATATTCCTACTTGGGGATTATCCTGCCGCTATTGTATTGGATGTTTTGAATCTTATATATAAATATATTGTCTTTGTTGATTTCATTTTATGTAAATGTTGCTTGTCACTATTACTATTGTAATTTTTAGTCTTTGTATTAATTACTGTTTTTTGCCATGGCTGTAATTGTAATTGGAGCGTTTCTCCTCGGGTCTCCACTGAAAAAGGGCCTTTGGCTCAGTTGGATCAACCCGGTTAAAAAATGGCAATAAATAATTAAATAAAATAAATATGGACTGTTGTGAGTGACAACCTGGAATGTCTACACATAAGTCATACATAAAGGGTATCAAAGGCTAATCAAGGTTATTTGGGATTCAGAATAAAATGCAGTTTTGAACTACTCTGTCTCCATTTTACTTGTTGGTGTTTAGGATATTGCTAATTGCCTTGCAGTGGATATGTCATAGTTTGATCTAGCAATAGGACTCCCCTCCCCAATAAGCCAGCTGGGATGGAATCCATTTTTTTTCTCCTTCCGTGCCGTGAGGGGTGACCTACCTATTGTAGTTGCGTATAAGGGTGGCTGCTCTTTGGAACAATTGTTTGAAGTATACATGTTCTCTGTATATGGGAATATCAAGCTCTAACGACATTGTAGGAGGGGTTTAAATAGTTGGGCACTGCCTTAGCATGCTGACAAGGAAGATCAGTCTTTAGATACTATTTTTACTGCTTCTTTTGGTGAAGGTTCCTGTCTCATTATAGGGACATACAGTCCCACAGAGGAGGGGCGCCTTAGGACAACATGGTCATAACACAGGCAACTTCCAAGATGACAGCCAATGAGCAGCACACTGATTGGCACTCCCCTAGTGGGACAACAAACAATACTGGTAAGAAAGTCAGTAAAGTTATTGATTTTGTAAAAAGGTTTACTGGCTAGTGAATTCACTGCTTGAATATCAGCAAGAAAACACAAGGAAGAAGTGAGTGAAAACTGAAGAGAAAAGGAGAAGAAACAAAATGACTGAGCAGAAGGAAGCAGGTCAGTTTGCAACACTGGTCCTGGAGATGGTTTCAAGCAGTTTGGAAGAAAAAATACATCAAGTACATTCAGAGGTGTTCAGAATCAGTACAGTGTTAGAAGAATATATGAGATTAAATGAAAAAAGGCTAAAAAATAGAAGAAGCATTACCTTACTATTCAGATGAATCGATTAAACTGCAGAAGTCAGAGATTGTATTAAAAAGAAAGGTGACAGAGACTAGGGCTTTTGAAGAAGAAATGTTACAAAAATAGTGGAATTAAAACTGAGATTCTCAGCTATTTCCAGAGAACCTAGAAGGAGCTGGCACTACTAATTTTAATGAATTTGGATGAGTAACTGAAATGGTGCTCCACTATGGGACTTCCTAATTAAGGGGCACTGTATATATTCTCCACTGTCTTTAGAAAGAATTTGAGACCTATTATAGCCAAGATACAAACATATCAGCAAAAAGAAATTGCTCTTAACATGTGTGACAGATGTTGAAAATAGGCGATGCTAGAATTCTTGAGGAAAAAAATATTCACTGGTTACTATTGTCATGAAAGGAGATACTGCCAGCACCGCTGTCTGGAATTTTGTAAATAACTATATGTCATTGGTGAATATTGAAATGATTTGTGCAAGAAGCTTGTGTTACAACTGTATTAAAACTGCATGGTATGTGTATATCAAACTGCTGGTACAGAAGTGTGCGTTGAAAAGGTATTTTGTAAAGTACTGAGCTTATAGATGTATCCACAGTGTACCCTGCTGAAAGAGAACAGAAATGTACATATGCTATTGTAACTGTTTAAATGTATATATTTTAACAGTGGAAACTGGAATACAGCAGGTTAACTTCAGAAAAATAGCTGAAATTAAATTACTCTATGGCTACACAATAAAAGATGATATATTTCAGTTTCAATGCAGCAAGGAGACACACTGTCTAGAACTAGTGAATCTTCTGTATTGTCTTGAAGTGTTTTATTGCTTTATGACTTCCAGCATACTTCCAAAGATCTGAGGAAAAGCCTTTGTCTATGTATTTTTACAGGTAAATGCTAAATGCTACCAGCTGGCATCAATGGTTGTTTTAGCCTGGGGACTAGGATTCAGATGACAAGTAATGTCATTTTGGAAGTTATCCCAGCAATAATATTTGAGATATTAATTTGAGAACTCTCTGAGAAAGACACAGCATTCTGTATTATG
Source organism: Protopterus annectens (assembly GCF_019279795.1). NCBI lineage: Eukaryota > Metazoa > Chordata > Ceratodontiformes > Protopteridae > Protopterus > Protopterus annectens. Next base: position 191,762,343 of record NC_056745.1, read on the forward strand.
TCTTGGAACTGACAACGTCAAGATCTACTCACCATGCCATGCTCTGTAAGTAAGTTAACTAGGGTGTACTAATTCTCTTAGATTTAGTCAGGAATATAGTGATGCATAGTTTTGATGTTTTTCTTCATGTATTTCAGACTGTCCTGCAATGTTGTTTTAAATATTTCCTGTGATTGTAAACTCTGATGTCACTGTAAATATATAATCAGTATTGTCTTGTTTTTTATTATTATTATTATTATTATTATTATTATTATTATTATTATTATTATTATTAAATATATTTAAACCTTTCACTGTGGCTGATCTGTATACAGATATCTAAGTTCTAAGAGTACTTGCCATTTCGTGACACAGTGTGGGCCACTCCCAATAGCCTTGCTCTTGGTCAAACTACTATTTGCATTGATAGTAAAATTACACAGTAAGATTGGACACCCTTTGTTAAGGCCCTTAAATTAGCTGATAAGAGGTTCTGGTGGCAGTGATAACTATCTTATAGTCAGCAGCATCTCATCAGAAGCGAAGCAGTTTGCAGGTAGAATTGATATTAGGAAGAAATCCATCACATGATGTCAAGACTATGGGTATGAGGAAGAAATCCATCACATGATGTCCAGACTATGTTTTGAGTGAACTTTTCAATGGCTCTTTGAGACTTATAGTGATTATCCTTAGAAGGGCAATGGCTTTGTAGCCTCATGAGAATGGAAGGTAAAGTAAAAAAATAAAGAAAACAAAAGATGGGGAAAGGGATGCATTTTATACTGAATACCATCCTAGAGGCTACAGAAGTAATTAAATGGCCACATAATTATTTTATTTGTAAAAGGATAGTCAAGAGAAAAATCAAAGAGCTATTTTAAAAGTTAATATTTAGCCAAATGTACAAGTTATTGTCTACATAGGTTCATAGGTAGGTACTAGGCTATCAGCCCTGGGGGGCCTAGCCAAAAGGTACCCTGGCATTTGCCACCCAAGAAAATTATTTTCCTGTGCCACTCTCAAGCAGAGCCACAGAACTGATCCCTGGGGTGAATTTCCTATCTCCCATCCAATCATCAAGATTTTTCTTGAAGAGTGCTAATGAGGAGCTTTGTTTGATATAGATAGGTAGTTTGTTCCAGAGTATGGGAAGTCTCTGGGACAGGAATCTATCCCTCCAGCACATCCTGTTTATTGTGGTGACAAAGTTTAGGTCCCTAAAGCATGTAGCACATAGGGATTGGGATTTCTTTAAGTGGAGCATGTCCAAAAGCTCTGGGTTTGACATAGCTTTGTGTGTTACGCAGAGATCGCCTCTAAGTAGGCGATATGTAATGGAGTAAAGCTGCAGTTTTTTTAGACGGTCTGCGTAGGGCATCTGTTTGAGGCCAGTAATCCTCTTTGTGAGGTATTTCTGCAGCCTTTCCATTTGTTGTAGATGTCTTGTGAGGTATATACCAAAAGGGGCATTGTACTCTATAATGGGTCTAATGAGTGACAAGTAGAGGGGAACAATGACCTCTTTTTTCTTGGATGAGAAATATTTTGTGATGAGGTGTGCCACATAGAAGGATTTCCTGACTACTGTGGCGATGTGATTATCAAAGGAGAGACTACTGTCCACCTGTGTCCCAAGGTCTCTTATCACACTTTCAGTGTTGCGTAGAATTAAGGTTACCATACGTCCGGGTTTCCCTGGACACGTCCTCTTTTTTGGGCTCCTGTCCGGGCTGTTTTTGAACATTTTAAAACCCGGACAAATCACAGAATTTTCAAAAAGCAGAAATCCCTATTTCTGAGTTTTTTCTCCGCTTTGTTTTTTTTTTTTTTTTTTTGATTGGCTCGTATACCAATCAAAAAACGGAGCTCTGTTCAATGCGGAACTGCTTGATGTTCCGCATTGAACAGAAGAGGGTCCGCTGTGCACGTTTTTGATCCCCAAACACGGACCTTTTTTTTTTTGCTCTTCAACCTAAGAGGATGAAATAATTTTTTTCGTCCTCTTTCACATATAAAGAATTATGGTAACCCTATGTAGACTACCATCTATGTTGTAGTTCGTGGGTACAGAGTTTTTAGCAAAAGGGATGACAATGCACTTTTTGGCTTGAGGCCATGGCTTTGACACCAGGCATCTCTCTCAGCGAGGCCCTTTTGTAGGATGTCCACATCTTTTGGACTTTTGATTATGGCTCCTAGTTTGCAGTCATCTGTGAACTTTGTTAGCCAAAGACCTTCTATGTTAGCCTGTACTTCAGAGAAGTAGACACCAAATAGGAGAGGACCCAGGACTGATCCCTGTGGTACTCCACTTGTCACTGGTCTGAAGTTGGATTTGGAGTCTGCTACTTTCACAGTGTGGGTTCTGTCAGTAAGCCAGTTGTCAACCCATCTTGTGACATAGGGATTTATACCTAGTTTAGTGAGTTTATCTATAATTCCAGAGTGGGGGATGGTGTTGAAAGCCTTGGCGAGATCTAGATAGGCTGTGTGAACCACCGTACCCTCATCTGCGGCTTTGGTGACTGCTTCAAAGACGTTTATCAGGTTTAGGAGCCTTTTACAAACCTGAAATGGGTGTGGTCCTGAGTTTGGATATTACCAATGTCATTGTTTATAAGTTCCATGATGATACATTCCATAGCCTTGCAGATCAGGCTCGTCAGGCTAATGGGGTGGTAGTTTCCAGGGTCCGTGGTGGCTCCCCCTTTGTGGAGTGGGATAACCGTCACTGTGCACCATCCAGTGGGCACATAGCCTGAGGTGAGGCTATGACTGAACATGGTACTTAGGTGGGGTGCCAGTTTGTTCTGTAGTTCATGTAGAACACAGCCTGGGATGTTGTCAGGTCCCATGGATGCTATGTGCTTGGCTTTGGAGAGTGTGTATTTTACCTGTGCAGCTGTGATTACAGGAACATTGCATTCTTCTGGTATAGAGATGGGCCCTTTAGGGGATGAGAGGGGGGTAAAGTTAGCACTGAACCTATCTGCTAGGATGTTGGCAATATCAGTTGGTTCTGTATATTTAGTGCCATTGTGCTGTAACTCAGAGCAGATCTGAGTGTTGCCATTGAGATTCTTGACATAGCTATAGAATGCTTTGTGGTTGTCTTCAGAGTCAGTGGCGATTTTGTTTTAGTAACTAGCTTTGGAGGATTTTATGAGGGAACTCAGCTTCTTACTGAGGCTGACCAGGGAGTTTCTCCAATCATGGGATTTTACTCTTTTTTGCAACAGTTTCTTTCTTCTGTTGTAGAGTTTGTTTATGGCAGGGGACCACCAGATTGGCTTCCTTTTTTTGGAGGATAGCATCTTGGTTCTGTTAGGGATTGCATGATCCATGCACTCGTGTAAGTGCTTATAAAGTTCATTTGTGTAGGATTCACCAGTCATACCTCTACTGTAGGTCACCATGGGTGTTGTGAAGTTTACCACTTCTGTCTTAAGAAGTGTGAAGTTGACTTTTGAGAAATTTTTTACTGTGGTTTCCCTAATGGGGGTGGGGAGAGATGTGAATGTCTAGGGTGATTAGCTTGTGGTCGGATCTGACCAAGGAGAAATTGACCTCTGGTGTGGAGCACCGGTTGCCCATGTTGGTAATAACCAGGTCTAGGATATTGCTGCCCCTGGTGGGGGTGTGGATTATTTGATCCAAGGCATTTGAATTTATGAATTCCAGAAAACATTGAGCACAAGAGTTGGTACATGAGTAGTTTTCCCAGTTAATGGAGAGGTAGTTGAAATCGCCCATTATTAGGGTGTTAGGTTGTACCCTAATATTTTCCAGTGTATCAAGAAATGAGGAGTGGGAATCCTGGGGCATGGTGGGGGATCTGTAGCAAGCTACAATTTGGATTGAGGCCTTGCCCAGAGTTAGTTGCACTTTGGATAATCTCGGATGCATTATGCTGAGCAACTAGCCTGGAGGTGTGGATATCCTTAATGAATATGGACATGCCTCCGCCTTTAGTGTTACTGTCCAGGTTAGGTGGCCGAAAGGTATGGTATGAATTATAGCCTGGTAATGCAGGGGTACTCTCTGGATCCTTGAACCAGGTCTCTGTCACTGCACAGATGTTGATGTTCTCCATTTTAAGGAGTGCCTCGAGTGAGTGCATTTTGAGGTTTAGACTTCTAGCATTGAGTAGCAATACCCTCAGATTCTTCTTGCTTGTACCTGTTATGGTGGTGAATTTTTTATTTGAACCTTGCCTAAAAAAGGCACTATAGGGATGGCTGGAGCCTTAGCCAGTATCCGGAATCCCAGGGGCGACAGCTGCAGGCCATCTCTGGCAAAGCATCGTGGTTTGTCGATCATGTCATCCCAGGCAGACAGATACTGGATCTCCTTAGAATGACACCAGAAGCTTAGCCAATTGTTGAAGTCAATCATTTTGTCCTTGTACTATGGTATCATACTGGGTAATGGCAGGATGCTACTCAGGACTAGGGTCATACCTGCCTGGGCTACAAGATCGGACAGCTCCTCCATGTCCCTTTTCATGTAGTCCAGGGAGGTACATCTCAGGTCATTCACACCAACATGGACAATGACAGAGTCTTATTTGTACTTGTTGTGGAGTGACCTGAGTGCATGCATTATGTGGTGGATCCTGGCATCCGACAGGCAGCTGACAGTAACTTTCTCCTTGTTTAGCCTGATGAGTGAAACATCAGTGTGTCTGACTATAGAGTCACCTATGACTAGAGTGTTTGGTACGTTGTTATGCCTTATGGGGTGTGGTTGAGTGGCACACTGAGTTTGTGGGCTATGTGTCATTTGGGTTGTGTTGGGGGATGGAGGTTGCTTGTGTTTCTGCTTTGGAGGTCCCTGTTGCTTGGGCCGGTTTTTACTGAGAGCCTCCCCAAATGTAGGTGTGTGTTTTGTGTTTCTATGTGCATGTTTTGGTGGTGCAGGTTTTGAGGGACTATGTGCTGATTGTGGTGTGGTGCAAGTGTTTACCTTCTCCTCTTGACTGTCTAGTCCAGCCTTGGGTGAAGAGAGCTTTGCTTCCAGTTTGGCTATATAAGTGTATCTCTCACAGGTTGTAGTGTTGGGTGGTAGGAGTAGAGGGTTGTCTGTGTACATGAGGCAATTACTGCATTGCCCCAAGATGCCCAGATTCATCAGGTAGACAGGAGAAAACACCAGGAGCTGACCCTTAGACATGCCTGGATAGCTACTTATTTGTTAAGTACTAGAAACTGTTTTCCTCTAGACAAGTGAGGAAAGTTGAGTGCTGTAGTAATTTGTAGCTTATTTAGTGCTTACATTAAGTTCTGAAGAAGTGCTGAGCTCAAAGAAACAGACTTGAGTGCTGAAACTCAAAAACTAGCTAGTTCTAAGAAACAAAATTAAGCTAGAAGGCTTCCCTCCAACACAAAAAGTCTTGGGGGCTCAGAAGCCCACAAATAGTCCTGGACAGAGCAAATCTGTATCCAGACTAGACTACTCACAGGAAAGGCAGGAAACAAGGTTAGACTTTTTTTTTTTTTTAGTGGAAAGAGAGAAAGGAGGAGCAGAAACTAAGCTGAATGGCCTTCTCAAATGTTCTCCCTGTATTAGGCAGAATGAGGTAATAACACTAGACCGGGAGGAGTGTCCCAGATCAAATTTACAATGGGGCGGGCAACTGCAAATCCACCAACTATAAAAACAGCATACAAATAGGAAGTGAGTGTGGGAAACAAACTGCAGAAATGTTTCTCACAGCAGAAAAGCAGCAGTGAGCCTTTAAATGAAAGTTTTAAACAGATAAAGGATCCTCTAGAGAAAGCTTTTAACTGCAAACAAGTTATCAGAATCAAACAACCCAAACAGATGCTTAATAAAAGTGGACAATTTCCAGTTAATACCTCACATACAGTGAAACTAGCTAGAAAAATATACAGTTGACAAAGTGCTATAAATAACTCGAAAAAATTTCTGAACATTTGGGAGGTAAACAGAGATAAGACAGAAACAAACATCAATTTCTTTCAGGGTGACCACAAGAAAAAACCCTGCGTTAGCATAGTTAACTTTAGCTATATATGTGCAAATATATATGAATGTATGGGATTACCTAAAATGAACTAAACAGCATAAGATTGACAGTAAAAATATTGACAGCAAAATATCTAAATTATCTAAAAGATCTAAACTGAAAAACATCTAAACCCAGAATATTGACATAACTGAAGTTATTATAAGGAAGGGTTTATACTCTTTCCCTACTGTTGTGCGACTTCAGAATTATTTCATTGGACTTGTTTAAAGACTACAAAGACAACAAAGTGCAGCACTGCACTGAGTAATGAGAAGGATCAGTGAGGTGTAAACTGGTACAATGATCTCCCCGGAGAGACTATACAGTCCTTTTTGAATTAGATGCACTAGTACATGTGTTTTGACTTGGTAGATTTACCATAGTCAGACTTTAAATTACAGTCTACCATGACTTATAGATCTTCTGTATCATTTTTATGGTTTGACCATTTATTTTATAATCTTAATTTGCATCCCTTTTGACAAGTCTCATTATGCTACATTTACTGACATTAAAGGTAAGGTCATTGCTACCGCAACAGGTGGGTATTTTTTGTTGATCAATTTGGAGAACTTCAGCATTATTTAGTAAAGTGTACCTGGTTATCCATAAGCCATTTCCTTCCTCCATATCTGAAAGTAATAGTCTGAAAATATGTGATCCTAGTATACTACCTTCAGTGACACAGCTAGTAACCCCTGTTGGGAGAAACGCGTAAATCTGAATTTGACTTTTTATGTTCTTTTGCTTTATTGGTGCTTTACTCACTAAATTACATCTGAAATGACATTGAATGCTACTAATTTGATAAGTATTCCTCTGTGTGGGACAGTGTGAAATAACTTTATCAAAATCAACATAAACAGTATATACTATCAGCCCTTCATCTAGTATTGATGTTATATATTCAAAATAAATACCACAAAACTCAAAAGGCAAGTTGTCTCAAGTACAACCACAGTAAGCCATAAGTAATAGAAGTAGGTAATTAGTACCATTTTGGATAAGCTCCATCATGTAAGTACTCTTCAGCACTATATGCTGTGGTGCAAAGGTAAGTATCCAAACATTGGCAAAGCACTTTAAAGAAACCAAACTTACTTTTCATATTATAAGACTAAGCAGTAGTTATTCCTGATAGTGACATTTATACAGCATAGCACACACCACACAAACAACACACTATAAGTTTCTACAAATAATTTCTATCTACTCACTCAAATATTATCATCATAGTGATGCCTTTACAGTAAAAGCTGATGAACTCAAACATGAACAATAAATCTAGCCTTTCTACATTCATGTGTAGACATATAACAATGTACTGAGTGTAGCAGCTACGCTTATACAAAACGCAGAAGATTTATTAGATGGTAGAAATAACAATGCTTTCATGTACTACAGTAAAGGGCACTGTGTTATAATGTTTTTAATACCTACATTACATAAACATGTAGAAAGCAATCATTCCTGAAATATACATAAGTATTCTATGAGTTCATTTCAAGCACACATATGGTATTTGCATAGATGTAATAAGGAAATATGTTTGTGATCATATCACGTGTAAAATATAGTGTGATTACAGATGAATACAGTACGATGTTGCCTACTTTTATCACATTTCTTCTCCATGCAAACATACAAGTGGATAGGTACTATAAAGTTCTGACAAAAACAGGAATACCCGCAGCACTGTTATTAAACCATCTTAAAAGCAACAATGATGAGCACATGCATCTTTAATATTTTGTTCAGAATCATTCTAATGATGGCACCCAGTTGTGACATTTTTTATGTTCTATAAACTTTTACTATTTAGTTAACAGATTACTAAAAAGAGCTACGAAAGCAAAAATTCTAAATGTCTGTCTTTTTGGTGTCTTGAAACATTTTAAATTTATAACATGATATTTGGCAAAGATATATTACAAAACTCCATCTATTAAAATACTAGAAATTTTTACTTGCAGCATACACATACAAACAGTCAGGTGCACACACACACACACACACACACACACACACACACACACACACACACACACACACACACACACACACACACACACACACACACACACACATACACCCTGACAGACTGATATACATGCACACATATGTAGGTGTGTGTGTGTGTGTGTGTGTGTGTGTGTGTGTGTGTGTGTGTGTGTGTGTGTGTGTGTGTGTGTGTGTGTGTGCCCCCATGTGATTCCCTCTAACACACTCACAAATAAACTGAGAGGACACTTACCAGACTCTGCAACTTCTGAAACAGGCACACCTTGCTCATGAGCCATAAATCCAAGCACAGAAAAAATAGCAAAGCCAGCAACAAAACTCGTCCCACTATTCAGACAGCAAAGTGCAAGGGAGTCTCTGAAAACAAAATAAAAAAATTATAAGATTTTCTGTTACTGACTTTCTTTATGAAACTACTGTAATAACGAAAAATAATGAATCAAATGCTTTTTGAAAAACATAAATTTTTATAAAACTACATGTCTGTCCCATACCCAGGATGACAATGCAGTGTTAACAGAGTGGAATTGTTGCACTAACTTGTGCATATGAAAAAAAAAATGGGTTCCTTTAGGCTTGGATCCCAATTCTGCTCACATTCTAACTTTAAGCAGACTGCTTGGCAAGATTGCAGGATAGGTAGTGGATTTACAGAAAAATGTTGGTCATAAAACCTTCTGTATTAGCTTTTTGGTCATTTTTGTTGGACTACTTTGTATAAAATTATTTTAGGCTCAAGGTTTGGCACACCAGTCCATATTTGGTTACCAAACATAAGCTGTGAAGGGCTTATTCCGGTGGCAATATATAGAAATGCTTGATATGCCAGGAGAGCCCTGTGAGGATCCGTTTGTCTTGGTATTCTTTTGGTTGATTGTACTGCTTTCCCAGCTTTACCATTTGACTGTGGATAGTGAGGACTTAATGTTTAATGGTGAAAACACAGTCAGCAGCAAACGGTTGAAACTCAACATACACTGTGTACCATTGTCTGTAACCAGTTTGATAGGTAGACCATACCTCAAGAACATTGTTTTGAATCTGACTGTTAGATGTTGGCTAGTTGTAGCAAGTACATGGATTATTTCTATGGCATGAGAGTGATAGCCTACAACTACAAGGAAGCCTTTACCTTCAAATTGACATAAGTCACTAGCTATATTTTACCATGGACCTTGAGATAATGGTTTTGGTGTCTGTATTAAACAAGTCATTTAATTTGTTGCAATTACTACAATAATTATTTTCCATGATCTTGGTATACACGCCACAGAAACTGCAATTATATATGTACTGAGTTTTGATTACATCATCCAGAACATATCCATTTAAATATTCCATCATGACTATTCTAAGTGATTTATGCAATTTTTTAATACTCTTTCCTAAAAATCTGTATTTCTATTACTATATAAGACACCTATTACAACTCAACTTCTATTAATAAACAACATAAACTATTACAAAACCATACAGAATACTGTTATTATGCAATATTACTACATGCAAATGAATTCTATGTATTCATCCTCTCCTTAAAAGTCAATCACAGTTCTTCTGTTTTGAGATATCCCTTCGTTTAGGGAGTTATTATTACATTTATCATAGGAAATAAAATCAGAGGCAATATAGACAGATTAAAAAAGTTGACCCTCCCTATTAATGAAAAAAAATCTATTCTGAATTCTCCCTAAAAAGCATTCAGTTTTATTAAGCCATACCAAATAGCTTTTTTCTGTACAAGTTCCTCATAGCTGGGCATCATGATACCTATACCAAGAAATGTAGCTTCTGTTACAATTGGAATAGCAGACTGAGAATTGTTTTAATTATTTTGTTTGTCACATAAGTGCAGTCTCTCAGATTTCTCATAAATAACCATACATCAATTATGTTTTGTGCTTCTTCTATATTCTTTGGAATTTTATTAATATTTTGTTCCAAATTAAATGTTATAATCATCAAATCATCTGCATATGCTAAAAGGGAGAGGTGTTTTGTATTTGTCATGCAATGTGAAAGTACTGCTTGCAATCTATATAATAATGGATTATTAACAAACATAAATAAGGTTGATAATGGACATCCTGTTTTAATACTGTGAATAGAAATTTAATATTTGTTTCTGACTGTGAGTATAAGTTCTGTGGAACAGCATAATAGAAGATCAGGATTCCAAGTCTGCGAAGCAAGTGCTGAACAAAGCAGTTTGTTTTATTTAAAATTCACACAATGTCAAGCGCTTTCACCCAGGCACTCCCAGGCTTTTTCAAGACAAATGTTACATAGTTTGGTGGGCTCTTATATATCGCTCCTACCAATTTCATAAATTCCATTGGTGTACAATTATTCAATCATTACTAAAAGGCTTACTTCCACTTATAATTTAATCATGTATCCAGTAATACTTTTTTGTGCTAAAAGATTGCTATATAGGACTTTGATGTCAAAATATAAGAACAGTGGAAGTAATGGTCTGTAGTTTATGGAAATCATGGTAGCATTACACTTTTACATTTTTTATATATTTTTTATACATTTTTAATATGTTAATTCAAAATTAAAGATATGTTGTATGGGCAGTGGACATCAAAGTCCTATATAGCAATCTTTAGCACAAAAAAGTATTACTGGATACATGATTAAATTATAAGTGGAAGTAAGCCTTTTAGTAATGATTGAATAATTGTACACCAATTGAATTTATGAAATTGGTAGGAGCGATATATAAGAGCCCACCAAACTATGTAACATTTGTCTTGAAAAAGCCTGGGAGTGCCTGGGTGAAAGCGCTTGACATTGGATGTACTTTGTGTTTTTAACGCTTGTGTGAATTTTAAATAAAACAAACTGCTTTGTTCAGCACTTGCTTTGCAGACTTGGAATCCTGATCTTCTATTACCAGTTGGTATTTGTACGAGGTTTTTCGATTTTGGTTCTGTGGAACAGCATACTATTCTAGAGCCTATCAAATGAATTCTATATTTATGAGATCAAATTCTTTAGAAACATCTAAATGAATGAAGTCTATAGTGTTATCTTTTGAAACCATATTTCTGAATTACCATATAATTGCATGCAACAATTTATTAGCCTTTGCTAGTTTCCTATTTGGACAGAAACCAAACCACACAGGATACAATATCTTATCTAAATGTATTATTCACTTTGAATTAATTGCCTTTGCTACAATTTTATGATCCATGTTAAGGAGTAAAATGGTTCTGTAAGATTCTGGTTTTAATCCATCCAATATTTCTTTTTTAATTAACACAATATCAGCCAAATTTATAATATATAATTTCCCCTACATTTGGAATAGTCATAAATCTAGTTATTGTGTGGCGATAAGGTGCTAATTCACATATGAAAACTTGATAACATTTGGCTATAAATCTATCAGGACCAGGGCTATATTAGTTCCAACCAAAAGTATTTACTATAATATGAACGAGGATCTTATAAAAGCAGGAGTCTTTATAAATATGACTTGTGTATTTGAGACAGTTAACCATAAATTATTGTTGCAGAAACTCAAATCACACAACAGGCAACACCATAACTTAATTTAAAAAATTATTTTTCTAACGTGCTTTCAAATATTTGCTGACAACCAATATTTATCAGTTGCTAGATCATACTTAACTCTGGGGTACCCCGAGGATCTATTCTTTCATCTCTGCTCTTCTGTCTATTTTTCAATGTTATAGCACATAATCTTCAGACTCTAAATCTCACTCTTTGTGCAGATGATATTTTACTTCTAGAAGTCAATAAATCTCATACTAACATTCAAGCACATCTTCAAACAAACTTTATGAACATATGAAAAGTGGACAGTAAGTAACAAGTTCCTTCTCAATTCTACTAAAACAGATGTTAAGCTCTGCTCTTTGTCACCTTCCCAAAAGTCAACAAGTTACCTAGTATTCTCTTCACAGACACACTGGTTAATACTAATCCAAATGTACCTGAAAGCAAATACCTAGGACTAACCCTAGACCAATCTATCTCTCCTTCAAAGCACACACTGACAGTTTCACATCCAAAGTTGCCTCTCATCTCAAACTTTTCTCATTTCCCTTCCCTAAACAACTAGAACACCTGTCACCAAAAACATACTGCTACCCAAACTTGAATATGAGTTTCCCTTTCTATCTTTGCACGCCTCCAACTAAAATATCCACAAAATCCAGATTTTAGAAAACAAAGTTTTTAAATCTTTTACTATTAGCAACTCCTCAAATACACTAGTGCAACTTCATTAAAAATCTCTACTGGTTATCAGTTACAGCTAGAGCTTCTTATCTGGTAAATTGTCTACTCTTAAAAATTCTAAAACTTAGATACTTGCCCCTTCAAAAAACAAATTACCTTTGAGGGAAAAATCTTTCTCCCTAAGAAGCAGTCAGAAGAATGACATTATACTTATTAGACCACCTTTCAAAAGATCAACAGGTGAAAAACATTCTCATGACTAGTTCATGTCTTGCAGAATAGCCTACTATCCGAAATTAAGGCCACCATAAAAGACTTCAAAAAAGCTTTCAAAATCATCTTATGAAATAATCCAGCTGCAGGTGCTCTAGGGACAAATGGTAATGGTCTCACCAAACTGACAGCAATGAAGTGTTCTACATTATAAAGAGTCACTTTAGAGGACTTACAGACTATTTCATTATATAATATCTCTGTTTAACTGACTATACTGCATTTGCTTAATTCATACGCCCTATTGTACTTATGCACTAATTTACACTATGTGTACATCTGTGTAACACTGTTCAAATTTCTGTTATATCTTTGCAGAATTTTCTCAGTTCTAATAATTGAATTTTTATTCCATTCTGTGGAGCCTGGGTATTTGTTCACCTGTAAGATTGTTTCATTTTTTTATGTTATTGTATAATTAGCTCTGTTATAATAATTGTGCATTTGCTCTGTTCTATGGAACTTGGGTCATGTCTGATAGTAATTAAATAGCTAAGTAAGTAAATAAATAAATAAATAACTAAATAAATAAATAGATATGTATTATCCTCCCTTAAATCGTGCATGGTATTTTCTGGACTTGAAATCTCCAGTGATAGCTTAGATGGTCTGTATATCCATTCTTTTAATTTACTTAGATCACTTAACCACTTTTGAGGGTATTTTTTTTTTCCAAAATAATTGTTTTTAATAGTATCAATGTATTCTTGGATTTATGATAACTAAATCATCTACATTTTGTATTTGGAGTATCATATTTTTAGATTTAATATCTTGATTTTGAGATTCAAGTAATTTCCCAATTTGATGTAATTGTTGTTAGTTTTAAATTTTTTGTATGAAATATTACACTCTGTTTCATTTCTTAACTCTAATTTGATTTTCCATATCAGCAAATATTTATCATAATTTACAGCTAACATTTGATTTAATACATCCAGTTGCTGGGCAATTACTATCAATAGAAGTCTTTTCCATATTAAATTTTTAATTTCAAATGTCTTCATACAACCATAAATTTTAGACTTAAATGCATCCCCTTTGTTGTTACATGAAACTATCAAACTGCTGTTACTTAGCTAATATTTTTTTTATCTCAGATTGGATATATTCAACAAAATCTTGTAACTTAAATGAGTTACATAGAATCTTCCTTTTATTAATATTTTTTCTTTATGATCATTACATGCTTTTAAATGCAATAAATAATGATCTAGCCAATATATACATGTTGGTTCTATTACCTGATACAAGTCAAAAGATATAAAGAGCATATTCAAATGAGAACCTAATCTAGTTATGTGTAAAATATGTGTATAACTTATTTTATTAGGAAAGCAAATTCTCCAGCCATCAACAAGGCTTTCTTATTTGAAACAAACAACTATGACAATACTACTCCATGTTTTCTATAATAGGACATATGTTTAGGAGGACTTGAAATGTCATTCAGTATAGTGTTCCTAGTCTAATGTAATTAATACTGATACATTTTCAACTTCTTCTAGTCCATCTGATATATCATCTAAAAATTCTTGGCAATCAACAAATAGTGCATAAACAGTTTCCAGCATTATACTGAAACATGCGAAACAAAAGATGTTAAAATAACCCTTCCTTTCTATCCACAGTAAATTGTATCTATTTGAAAAACACAATCTTGCTTAAAAATTATTGAAAGCCCCACTGTTTTTTTAGACCCCAAATTACCAACTATCTCCTTTATTCATGAACATTTAGACTTCACACATTCACATTGTACACCATTCTAATGAGATTCCTGTAATAGAAAAATATTTCCTGGTCTACTTTCCATGCTACATTTATGCTCAGTTAGCCAACATTAAGTAATGTCATTATGAAAAAACATATAAATCAGTTTAGTATATATCTTTATTTTGAATAAAAAGAAGAGATCACAATGCCACCACACCTATGTTATGACAAGAAAATGAGTGCTTAAAGAACACAAGTCTATAACGTCCAAAAGTTCTACTTACTGAGACCATTGGAGGAATCAAGTAAGGAACTTGCATCATAATCATAATACCTCAGACTGTGTGTGGCTTCTGACAAGTTTCCTTTTGCAATCCCCGAAACAAATCCCCACTACTACATTCTGATCAAATTTGTCTAAACACTGTTAGAGTCACAGGAACGGATCTTGCTAAAGTAAGGTGTACGGCAGGGTTACGGTTACAGTAAGCATGCATTTTTAAGTATAGGCAAGATCTTCTACAGTGGAAAAATGAACTGTATCTCCTTGAAGGTGCTATTTGCAGTGGTACTTCACTGCAGCTTTCATCATCTAAACTAAACTGAGTGCTAGCAATTCACAGAATTACTTGCATTTGGAAGACATCATTATATACTATAAATCATATAACCAGATTTTTTTTCTAAATCCATAGCCATATAATATCTGTGAAATTTTCAGATTTCTGGAATTGTATGTCTGTTATATTTTACTATGTAGTTGCACAGTGATCACAAGGAACCTTTTATTGACTTCAAAAATGGCTAAAGCACATTTTATTTTTAAGCATTTCAATAAGATAAACTACTTCTGCAGGCCATAACTTATGCTATAAATAACAGTCTTTCCCTCACCCATCTAAACCTCAGACAGTGAGGTGTGTTACCTCCTTAGTAGTTCCCAAATGCAGGATCTTACCAATTCCTTCTACCATCTTCAGCAAAATAACAAGAAAAGCCATTTCAGGTAAGGTCAAAGGATAATTTGACTGCTGCCCACCCTAAGCCTATTTCTTAAAATGTTTTGTGGCACATTAGGAACCAAAAGAAAAGCATACATATGGATGCCTTAGTTCATTCTGTTGTTTTTTATCTCCTGTACACTAAATCATGCATAGGCAACATGAGTTTTGGGATGTGGCTTTAAAATGGTTCATTTTGGTCACATATATGGCAAAATGATGTAATTTTGGTTAAGATGTATGTGTTATATGGAATTTAAAAAGCACTGTTTTAATGTGTGTTCAAATAATTATGTGATTCTAACCACCAGTCTTTATTATAGAAAATAATTTTTAAAAGGGAAAACAAATAAAGCCAGCGCACTTTATTTATTTATTTATTTAAATTTGTTTACTGGGATAGTGCACTGATCAACATTGACTAATTTCAGGCACCGCCTGGTCAAAATATAAAACATTTCAGAAACAAAAAATTCAGAAATGTAAGCAATAACAGAGTAGTTCTGATTAATTATGTAGAAAAAAATGTACATTCTAGTGAACATGCACAGTGGAATGTCCAATCAAGAGGAATGTCATGTACAATACATATATTAGTTTCTAAATTGGGTCAATCTTCAGTGAATCTTGAGAGAGGAAAAGAGACTTGGAAAGGAATTAGGTTAGCTGATATATTCTGTGTTGAAGCAAGATTATTTGCTTAGATGAAGAAATGGCTTTCGAGCTGCATTTTGAATTTGGAATAAGAGTTGATTGACTTAATATAGATGGGGAGTGCTTGCCAAAGTATAGGTTCCTGAGAGGAGAAAGTATGTGCAGTGATATGGAGTTTGGTTCTAGAGGAAATGACATTTAATGTGGCTTGTGAGTAGTGTTTCAGATTGTATGAAGAGCTTTTTTTTCTTGAAATATAGCTGCAACAGGAGTACATGTGCACAGCTGGAGTAGTTTGTAGAGTTGGGATCTTTAAAGTAAGTTCAATCTTTGTTTTATTGGTAGTCATTTGCCCTTTTCTGGGCTGATACAGTGATGGTTACATAAAGGTAAGTTTATAATGAATCAGCAAATGCTGTTAGAGATAGTTGGGGGTGTGGCCATGTTTTTCTTGGAGGCAGAAGCAAAAATTGGGAGCCCATATTCAAGTTGAGAAAGAAGAACTCTTTTGCCAATGACAGCTCTGGCTGGCTGGGATAGAAAAGAGAAGATATTTTTAGCCCAGAAGAGGAGGAAGTTTATTTTGTCTCTCATGTTGTCTATGTGGAAATGGAAGTTTAGTGACTGATCAACTCGGTATTTGAACGTATACATTACCTCTATGGAATTGTTGGGTTGATCAAAGACAGTTAAAGAGCCAGGTACTTGGTGAATATTCTGTAGAGTTCCAAAAGACATAATTTTGGTCTTGATGAGGTTTACAAGTAGTTTATGTTCATGAGCCATTGGTGGAGCTCCTGTATGTCTGAATGGAGTTGGCATTGAATGTTGGTGTGAGACTGACCTAATCAGAAAAGGACCATGTCACCTGCATACACGATAAGTCAGAGATGGGGGAGGTCACAAGGAAGTTTCTTAGGTCTGACTCTAAACCGGTTACAAGTGGTGTTCCCCAGGGCTCAGTACTAGGACCCCTCCTGCTTGGCATATACTTCTCAGAGGTACAGACGAGCACAGGAAGACTATGGCTGACCAAGTTCACAGACGATTGCAAACTATAATTGACTCACTGGCTGACGCAGACATCCTCCAAATGGGTCTCACTGAGATGGATACCTGGTGTCAAAATCATGGCCTCAAGCTAAATGCCATAAAGTGCATAGTTATTCCCTTTGGACATAGAAAAGTACCTAAAAACTACCACATAGGTGGTAGTCCCCTAAATACGGAAAATGTAATAAGGGATCTGGGGACCCAAGTAGATAGTAATCTCTCCTTTGATAATCACATTGCCGAAGTGGTTAGAAAATCCTTCTATGTGGCCCACCTAATCACAAAAGGGTTTGCATCCAGATCAAAAGAGGTCATTATGCCCCTCTATTCATGACTCATCAGACCCATCATAGAGTACAACGCCCCATTTGGGATGTACCTTACAAGACACCTGCAACAGCTGGAAAAACCACAGAAGTACCTCACCAAGAGGATCACTGGCCTCAAACAGATGCCCCATGTAGCTCGACTGAAGAAACTCCAGCTGTACTCGGTTGCATACCGTCTGCTCAGAGGTGATCTCTGCCAGACATACAAGGCCATGTCCCACCCAGAATTGATGGACATGCTCCATCTAAAGAAAACCTTATCCCCTTGAGTCATATGCTCTAGGGATCTAAACCTCACCACAACAATAAATAGGACGTGCTGGAGGGATAGATTCCTGTCCCAGAGACTTCCCATGCTTTGGAACAAGATTCCAATCTACATTAAGCAGAGCTCCTCGCTAGCACTCTTCAAGAGAAACCTTGATGAGTGGTTGGGAAACAGAAAGTTTATCCCGGGGATCACTTCAGTGGCTCTGCTGGACAGAGGCACAGGGAACTAATCTAAGGGGAAGGCAAAAGCCAACACATTCTGGCTAGGCTAACAAATGCCTTCGGGCAGATAGCCTAGTACCTACCTATGAACCTATTAAATTAGAGAAGAAGAGGGGACAAGAATGGATCCTTGTGGTACACCTTTGGCAAAAGGTGCAGATTCTGATTGGGAGGATCCTGTTTTAACTCTGAAGTGTCTGTCAGTGAGGAAATATTTAAACAAGGGCGCAGTGTCTGGACTGATACCAACTTCAGTTAGTTTGCTTTGGAGAAGATAGGGATCAATCAGGTCAAATGCCTTTGTCAGGTCATAGACAGAGTTGGGTGTAGACTAACTTTTCAAGAAGTTTACCCAGAATTGGGATGATGGATATTGTCCGGAGCTGAGAGGTATTTTCTATGTTGTTTTGCTTTGGGAATCGTATAATTAGAGCTGTCTTCCAAATCTGTGGCATGATGTTTTGTGTGAGACATACATTATACAAAATATACATGGTGTCTGCAGTGATATATGAACCAGGCACTGATGGTATTTAAAACTGAGGAAGCTTAGCTGACAGATATAAACAGATGACTGCTCTGTCTTAATGCTTTTTATTTTTGTTTTTTTTTTTTGTTGTTGTTTCTGATAATTAATAGCAGGGAGTATTATGTACATTGCTCTGAACTTTGCTTAATGGGGGCTGCTAGCTATACAGTGCTACAGTGCGCCACTCCACAAAGTGTTGACTGCTGATTGTTTTACTTGTGGAGCAAAATAAAAACATTTTCTGAATTTAGAAAGATAATGTGCAACTGCATATTTCAGACAGAGTAATAGCTAACTTTGTTTGTGCACAAAGTCAGTTAAAGAGGGATGCACAGCTACTTACATTTCTACCATTTTTTCTCAGTCTATTCAACCTCTTGCTTTAGTA
Organism: Protopterus annectens; assembly: GCF_019279795.1. Lineage (NCBI taxonomy): Eukaryota > Metazoa > Chordata > Ceratodontiformes > Protopteridae > Protopterus > Protopterus annectens. Next base: position 191,781,034 of record NC_056745.1, read on the forward strand.
ATAAGGTGTACAGTGTAACATGTTAGGGTTACTTCTTCAAATATATTGCTATCCACTTAGGACATATTAAAAGAAGACTGAATTAAGATATATTTTCTTAATAAAATTAAGCTCATAAGCAATGTGTTTGCTGATAGGTTGTGGCTTAAACCCTACTGTTGCATTAAGTAATTATTATACAATGGATGACCAGACAAGGGATTTTCATCTTAATCAAAAAGTTACCTGAGGGGAAAGAGCCCCACCTCTTGCTGTAAGAGATTCAGTAAGAAAAGTCTGTTTCCATGATGTGGTATTTTGCAGTTCAGTGATACATTAGCTGCAATGAGGAAAGATCTCATTATTGGCTAATCTGCATATCTGTGAATTGCCATTACCTTTAGAAAGCGCACATCAACACTTTCCTGTTTAGTTAACACTGCTGGCTCATGCACTGTGCTGGCTTTGGTACACACCTTCATTCACACATTAAAGCGCACACACACACACACACACACACACACACACACACACACACACACACACACACACACACACACACACACACACACACACACACACATCTAAGAGTTGAGATAATGGCCTCAAGGTCTCTTCTTATGTTCTTATCCTAGACATCATCAGTCACATATCTCCACAGTCGGTTAATAATGCCAGACATTAGAATACACAATAGCTCTGTTGCTCTATTAACTCTTTATGTGAGTCCTCATAGTTTAAATAATCTCTCTGGCATTTTCTAGTTTATCTCCCAGCTTGTCACTGATGCCTGCCCCCGATGTCCCTCAAGATTCATGGACTAATGCAAGCATTAGATCATGACAGATAATAGAGCTTCGTACTTCTTACTGCGTACAAACCCCCCTAACTACACTATCAGATCAGTTAATGTAACGAGTTAAGGCTCCTGTTCTCTGTGTAAAGGGTGCAGGATTCCAAACCTTCCCCCATCTTTCATGTTACACCATTTGCTTTTACAGAATTAGGTAATATGTTACTCTTCCCTGATGTCTATTGGTAGTGCAGAGGACAAATTTTTTATGAGGGATGTGTGAGGGTAGAGGGTTTGAGTAGTTTTAGTGCCTTTAAGGTACACTATTTAGAGTATCATTGCTGTTTAGTGTTTCCCCTGAACCAAGCTGTCCATTTTTTCAATAAGTGCCCTTAATGCACACTACGAAGAGTCTCCCTGCTCTCTAGTGCCCCCCACATTGCCATTGATGCACATTGTTTAAATGTAAGCTCTAGTGGCTAGTGCCCCCCCCAACTCTAACTGCCATGATTTTAATCATTAAGGCTGATTTTAAAGAATTATCCCTGGTGGCCTCTGTTGTCTTCTGCCCACATCTTGGTTATGTGCCATTAAAGTAAAATAGTGAGGAGTTACACCCAGTAGCTAGTGTTCCCTCCCTGCCCACATCTTCTATACAAGACAGTAAGGCAAAATTGTGAAGAGCTTTCCATGGTGGCTAGTGTTCCCCACCTCCCATGTCTTTTTTAAATGACACTGAAGCATGTTATTAAAGATGTATCAATGGCAACTAGAGGTTCCTCTGACCCACATCGTTAGAGTTAGACCCGGAGTCTACTAATCCTCACAATTCATGTCTTTAAAGTTACACCTGGTGTCTAGTGGTCACCACAATGCTGTAGGATTTCCCCCAACCCACACACACACACACACACACACACACACACACACACACACACACACACGCGTACACACATACACACACACACACACACACACACACACACACACACACACACACACACACACACACACACACACACACACACACACACACACACACACACACACACACACACACACCAGTGTAAGTGCATGTGCATGCACACACTTTGCTTTGCCCTTGTGATCATCCTGCATTACTCACACTCACTTTTGAATTATTTCTAAAATAGTAAATGCCTCTCTCTGGAATGCCTCAGTAGCACTTAGCAAGGTGCAGGGACAGTGCACCATGGTGCTGCACATCTTCACGTTGAAGCAGTGTGTAGGGCTATCTCTGAATCACAAACAGCTACCATGAGGTGTACACCTTATTTATACCTCACTGTCACCTTACCGAATTGGGCCTTTATTATTCTTTCAACAGCAGTTTTATATGACTACTTAAATACTTGTTAATTTTTTTTTATCTAGATGTTGCACATGTTCCTAACTAAATTCACACCATGATTGAGTTGGTGAGTTTGGCATATTCATGAAGCAAGTTTTTCTGTTAAAGACAGAAAACGCACATCTTTAAATATTCTTAACATACATTAAATGTTCATTTGTACTGAACACTTTGCAGTTGGGAAGTTAAACAGTATGGGGACTGTTTTGAGATTACCATCAGTACAATCCCATCAGTAAGGAGAGTTGATGTGATTAACATGTTAAGTCCCAAAAACATACTGCACTACATTTACTGAGCATTCAAGGACCATTAACATATGAAAACTATGAACTTGTGTTTTCACTCATGCATAATAGCTAGAAACACAGATGGTTCACAGCATCTGTCTCTGACACCTCATCCCCTTGGTGTAAGTCTGTTAATTAATTCTGGTTAAAGCACTGTTTTAAGTCTGTTAATTAATTCTGGTTCAAGCACTTGGGCTTCAGGCCAGTTATTTTACATTAAGAGGGTCCGTGGTCTGCACTCTTGTGGGAGGAGAGGCTGGACTCTACCCTTCTGAGCTGGGAATTTCTGGTTAAAGGTTTATAGTGCCTGAATATTTGACCTGTATCTTACTGAAATTGGTACACCTTGTTTGCTGTAGCATAGACTAGATCCAGGCCTGCTGAATCTAGCTTTGTTTGTATGCTTGTTGTTTGTTTGCTTGTTATTTCCCTGAAATGCTAATTCCACCTAAAACGTGGTTTTTCAGCAGTTCTGTGGATCCCTAGTGATATCTGCATTGCTTACTGTACTTATTTCCTTGTTTCACTTGAAAGAAAGTTACTGTTTGTCATTTTTGCATTTAAGTTACCTGTCACACATTACATTTAAGTTACCTGGCACTTGCTCACTAAGTCAGCACTAAAAAATTAAAAGCACTACACCCTCACAAACTCCCCTTGAGTATCTTCTTCCCCATTGGCCCTTTTTTCAATTATAAAGGAATTCCCAATACTATTCTAGCATATCCAAAGGTCAGTTGTCAATCTCCTCTCTGGTCCAGCTGGTGAATCTGGGAATCTTGAGGCAATGTTACAACTGCCTCGTATACACAGACAACCCTCTCCTCCTCAATCCAACAAATTACAACACATGTGAGAGATGCAACCATATAGCCAAACTGGAGGCTAAGCTCTCTCAACTCAGTACTCGCGTAACCAGTCAGGAGGAGAAGGAAACCACACTCACTACAATTCCAGTCTCACATAGACCTACAACAACAGCAAACCAAACACATAAACACACAAAAACATACTCGGAGGCTCTAAATAAAAATCTGCCTAAGCTGCAGAGACCTCCAAAGCAGACACCCAAGCAACCGTTACCCCAAAACAAAACACGTGCAACAAATAGCTCACAAAGCCAGTGTGCCGAACAGTCACAGCCCTTAAGGCTAAATAACACACCTGATATACTTGTAATAGGTGACTTAATCGTTAGGCACACTGACGTCCCACTCACTAGGCTGAACAAGGTGAAGGTCACGGTGAGCTGCCTGTCGGGCGCTAGGATCTGCCACATAACACAAACACTCAGGTCACTCCAACACAAGTACAAATATGACTCAGTCATTGTCCATGCTGGTGTGAATGACCTGAGATGTACCTCCCTGGACTACATGAAAAGAGACATAGAGGAGCTATCTGAGCATGTAGCCCAGGCCGGTATGACCTTGACCTTGAGTAGCATCTTACCCTCACCAAGAATGATGCCACAATATGAAGACAAGATGATCAATTTCAACAATTGGCTTAAGTACTGGTGTCATTCAAAGGGGATCCAATGCCTGTCAGCCTGGGATGACATGCTCAACAAGCCACGATGCTTCGCTAGGGACGGCTTGCACCTGTCACCCCTGGGCTTTTGGATATTGGCAAAGGCTCTTGCTACCCCCATAGTGCCTTTTTTAGGCAAGGCTCATAAGACAAATCCACCTCCATCGATATCACAAGGGATAAGAAACTAAGAGTAATGCTACTCAATGCCAGAAGTCTAAACCTCAAGATGCATGCACTCAAAACTCTCCTTAGCATGGAAAACATCGATATCTGTGCAGTAACAGAAACCTGGTTCAAGGCTCCCGACAGCACCCCAGCACTACCAGGTTATACCTCATACCATGCTTTTCGGCCCCAAAACTTGGACCGAACCACAAAAGGAGGGGGAGTATCAATATTCGTCAAAGATACCCACACCTCCAGGTTGGTGGCGCAGCACAAAGCATCAGAGACTGTCCATGTGCAACTAACAATGGGTAAAACTGCCTTCCAGTTTATAGCCTGCTACAGACCACCCTCCCAAACCCAGGAACCCCACTCAGCCTTCCTGAGAACACTGGAAAATATGAAGGTCTCTCCAAACACCATTATATTGGGTGACTTCAACTACCCAAACATAGACTGGGAGCATTACTCTAGCTCCAACACCCTAGCCCAAAGGTTCCTAGAATTTATAAACTCAAATGCTATAGAACAACTTGTTACCACTCCCACAAGAGGGGAAAACATACTGGACCTGATCATCACCAACATGGGGACTTTATGCTCCAGACCAGAAGTGTATCCCTCACTGGTAAGATCAGACCATAAACTAATCTCACTGGATATTCACATCCCGACCACACACCCTGCCCAGAAAACCACAGTGAAAAACTTCTCTAAAGTAAATTTCACACTCCTCAAAACCGAGGTGGAATCCTTCAAAGCCCCCGGGCCTGTGGAAAATATGGCCCAGACCGCAGAATCCTTTATAAACACATTCTATGAACACCTTCAGGAATGCATGGATCATGCAATCCCAAATAAAACCAAGACCCAATCCTCCAAAGGCAGACGTCCTGTCTGGTGGACCCCAGTCATAAACAAACTATACAATAGAAGGAGGAAGCGACTACATGATAGAGCAAAATCCCAAAAAGGGAAGGCATCTCTGATCAGTATTAGCAAAAAACTATGGGCACTCATAAAATCGTCTAAGGCCAGCTTTGAGAGAAAAATTGCACAGGACACTAAGGATAATCACAAGGCTTTCTTTAGTTATGTTAGGAACCTGGGTGGGAATTCCCAGATATGCTCAGAATTAGTCCAAAATGACAAAAAATACACCGAACCCACAGACATTGCCAACATTCTAGCTAACAGGTTCAGCACAAACCCCCCCCCCCCCCACCAAAAGGGCAAATATCTATCCCAGCAGAGTGCTTCCCCCCTGACATGTCAGATGCTCAAGTAAGAGCCACCCTCTCCAAAGCAAAAAACACAGCATCAATGGGAGCAGACGGTGTCCTGGGCTGCGTCCTACATGTACTCCAAGAAAAGCTAAACCCAAACATAAAACTACTGTTCAATCTCAGCCTTACTAAAGGATATGTACCCAAAGAGTGGCGTACAGCAACAGTGGTCCCTCTCCACAAAGGTGGTGCCTCAATGGATCCTGGAAACTATCGCCCCATAAGCCTGACTAGCTTGGTCTGCAAAGCTATGGAAAGGATCATCATGGACCTCATAAATAAAGATATTGGGGACCTACAGACACTGGATCCTACCCAGTTCGGCTTTGTTAAGGGCAGATCCTGCCTCTTAAACCTGGTCGATTTCTTTGAAACAGTCACCAAGGCCATTGACGAGGGGAAGGTGGTCCGCACAGCCTACCTGGACTTCACAAAAGCCTTCGATACAATACCCCACTCGGGCATTATAGATAAGCTCACCAGCTTAAATATAAACCCCTGTGTCACTAGATGGGTTGCAAACTGGCTCATGGACAACATCCACATGGTTAGAACTGCTGAAGCCATGTCAGACTCCAAACCAGTTACAAGTGGCATCCCACAAGGCTCAGTCCTGGGACCTCTCTTGTTCGGTATATATTTCTCGGAGGTACAGGCCAACACGGAAGGACTGTGGCTGACCATGTTCGCAGATGACTGCAAACTGGGTGCCATAATCGACTCTCCAGCTGACACAAGCATCCTCCAAAAGGGCCTCATAGAAACAGACAACTGGTGCCAGAGCCATGGCCTCAAGCTAAATGCCAAAAAGTGTATAGTCATCCCCTTTGGCAAAAACAAAGTGCCCACAAATTACCACATAGGTGGTAATCCATTAAGTACAGAAGAAGTAATTAGGGACCTGGGGACCCAAGTTGATAGCAATCTCTTATTTAACAACCACGTGGCCAAAGTGGTTAGAAAAACATTTTATATAGCCCACCTAATCATGAAGGGCTTCACATCTAGATCAGGGGAGGTCATCGTGCCTCTTTACTCATCCCTCATCAGGCCCATAATTGAGTACAATGCCCCTTTTGGGATGTACCTTACCAGACACCTGCAGCAACTGGAAAGACCCCAAAAGTACCTCACCAAGAGGATCAAAGGGCTCAAACAGATGCCATATGCTGCCCGGTTAAAGAAACTCCAGCTCTACTCAGTGGCATACCGCCTGCTCAGAGGCGATCTGTGCCTGACGTGTAAAGTGATGTCCAACCCGGAATTAATGGACATGCTGCACCTCAGAAAATCCAAATCCCTTCGAGCTATGTGCTCGAGAGACTTGAACCTCAGCACTGAAATAAATAGAACATGCTGGAGGGACAGATTCATAACCTAGAGGATCCCTTCACTCTGGAATAAAATCCCAGTCCAGGTTAGGCAGAGTCCCTCATTGACTCTCTTCAAGAGGAATGTTGATGAGTGGATGGGAGATCGTAGGTTTATCCCGAGTATCACTTCTGTGTCACTGTTAGACAGAGGTACAGTATACTAACCTCGAAAAAGGGCATAGCAAAATTAATTTAAAATGGGTGGCAAAAGCCAAACACACTCTGGCTAGGCTTATAAATGCCCTAGGGCAGATAGCCTAGTATGAACCTATGAACCTATGAACCTATGAAGTCTGTGTGTGATATAAAGGCTTTCTTGATCATTAATAGAACATTAACATTCTCTGGTGATAGCTTTTATTTAACTGCAGAATTTGATTCCTCTTGCTGCAAACAGATGAACTTTGGGGTCAATGGAATCTGGAGGAAATATTAAGAGCATGCTTGTGATACTGGGTTCTTCATTTGTAATTTAAGGCAATAGGTCTGAATGCCTTGCACTGGTAGTACTCATTTGGTCCAAGCCATGCTTTAATGCTGCCTAATCAGATGAACCCAGCTCTATAATACTGCTATCTAAATTAGCCATATGATGGCAATACACTTTTGCACATGATGCAGAAATCTCAGAGATGATTATAAATAAGGTGGGACCTGGGGATCTTTCCCTGTATAAAAGCAGTAATGAGAGTACTTCTGCTGCATAAAATATTTTTCTTCCATTTTTGTACATTTGTCAAGTGCTATTTCAACAAAATGTGCTTCCTGAACCACCATGCTTGAAACGTTTATCCGATAAAAAATATTTCTGTATATTATATTAAATATATAAATATTACTAATGTAAATTATTACACAGTGTGACCCAGCTTCTAAGGCTTTCAGAAAAGTAGTGACAGCAACAGTAATTTTATTAGGAGTTCCTCAAAAACTTCCATCTCTCAGTGTGGTGGACACACTGCCCCAGTTTAATGTTAATTTACTTTTAAATACACACAGGTTTCAGCTTTCGCACTCAGCAAATTTTATTTCACTGACTGAGCATTTTTGCTCTGTAATACACCAACTACAGGAAATTAGTCACAGTGGGAGAGGAATAAAACTAACACTATCTAGATTCTAGATAATCCATACAGTCAGCAGACTTGATGAACCTTCATTAGTAAAATAATAGTACACACGAGATTTTTCTTACCTAACCAATACAATCTAAAAACAATTAAGGCAGATTAGATAAAGTGCCAAGTGTCCATTCTTTATAAAAGTGGCTTATAGCAAAGATGAAATATGCAAGACGGAAAAAAGCTGATTCAAAGAGTAAGAAAATAAATTCTCCAACCTGAAGACAAAGAAGGAAAGGTCAATATAATTAGAACATTGTAGAACTCTGTGGTAATGAGTACTGTGTAAGTCATTAGGGAACTGAAAAAATAGAAGTGAACAAAGACAAAGCACCACCAGATGCAACCCTTGTATATGATGCAGTAATAGGTATAATTAAAGACTATGACATCACATGAGGCATACAGACCAGTGATAAAGACTAGGATATTTTATACAACTTTCAAACTATGATATCACATGGTGCATACAGACCAGTGATGCAGGGCAGGATGGAGTGAATGCAAAGAGCAAAGGTAAATGCTTTGCTAAAAGACCCCTAACAGGGAAAAGCCGAAAAGACAAACAACAACAACAACAACTAAGACTAGTAGCAATATATCTGTAGTCTGAAAGTGGCTACATAAATTCAGTGAATAAAAAAAAAGGAGGTTAACATTGTATATACCTGGGGTTTGGGCATGTCTGATAGTGGCTTGAATTTTGAATCTCTCAAAACTTACTTGAAAGCAAAACTAAAAGACTCCCTAACCTTTACCTAATGTATCTGTGGTATACACATGATAAGCCTGTGGCTACTACCTCCCTACCAAATGTGAGGTTCTGAGCACCATCAGGATATGACTACAAAGTCCAGAGTAACAGAAAATGCACGTAACACAATCAACTACTAAATTCGTCATGTACGTTTACACTCTTTGGAGTATTTCAGCATGACTAATACAAAATTACCACAATGTGAGAGGATTCAGAAAGGACACATTAATTACATGTAAAAGATGCTTCTGAAGCTGTTCATTGGTTGCTCGCTGATAACTATCTACAACCCTTTAGACTGATTCTTAAATGTATAGAGAAGTTTATGGTAAAAAATTAATTGCTTGGGTTTGGGTTAAAGCTGATTTGTAAGAAAAGCACTCACTATTTGTTTTAATAAACATTACATCGTACTTGGTTGTGTGTTCTCTGGCAGAGTTTCCTGTAAGTTTTTTAGTTTATAGCTGATCTGTATTTGGGCCACAGACAGAACAAGGGAGTCCTTGCTTTTTTTTTTAAATAGCTATTTGCACAATCATTCACAACTGGTAAAAGTACCATCTTGACAAAGTAACTCACCATAAAAGAAAAATAATCCAGCTCACCCTGCAGTGAAGTGACCCTGTACTTGTAATATTAAATAATGGGTGTAGGAAGCAAATGCATTGGGGTATGGCAGGATCTTTTATCTCCAAAGAAAAATTCATTTTAATTAGTGTGATTCTTTTTTTTTTTTTTTTTTTTTTTAATAAAACAGGCTTTACACACCAATTTCATAAATGACTGACTTTGACTTTCTTGGTAAACGCAGCACCTTGAGCCAAAATAAGCACTATAGTTATCCCATACTAATTAATATTCTAGCACTAAAACAACAAAAAAGCATGGTCTCATGGATTAATAATCTACAAAATATCTGCACAAATATGAAGACAGAAGCAAGATACCAGTGGCAAGACAATAAATATGTTCAGCAATTGGCGCCCATAATATCAATTAACTGTCTCTTAATTATGGAAATGATGATTTTATTCTTGCAAAATATGTGAAATACTTTAAAAAGTATCTGAAGGTGTTGTATAACAAAATATTTTCTACTGCTGTGCATATCTGGAAACATTTTTTAAGCATGAACTTTTATTGACAAATTCAGAAATACAGCAGTAGTCTTTATACACTGTATGCCAGCAGCATACAGGTATGAAATGATTTCACTGATCTTGAAATAATTAGAAATCTTTGAGATATACCCATAGGGTTTAAATACATGTGCTTTATACCACTTTGTAATACCATTTGCTGCCATTGTTATAACTGTAGCCCTCTCCTCTCGGTCACTTTCGCCAGGATGATGGACTGGCTCATCTGCACTGAAGTGGTAGTACATTCAAGTAGAAATAAGTTGGCACTCATAACACTTACTCTCCAGAAAAAAGGCCAGGGGACAGTCTGATGGATTGCATATTATCTCTTCTGAAGGCTCATGCAGCTAAGAGAGTGACTTCATGCCACTCTCTCTCCCTGTAGGCATGGACATATTTCCAAAACATGCCCATTATGTCATAAAACTCACACAGCTCATTATCTCAACAGGGACTCACTATGCAGTATTTTTTAAACTTGTACAGTACATTTGTAACATATAGCAGAGCTCACGCCATGCTTTTATTCCAGTACAGCAGAACAGCATTACTTTTTTTTCCTTTTTTTGTTTGTTTTTGAGTGAAGGTGGAGCTTCCACTGATCTAGGAAATTATAACTCCATCAGCCTAACTAGCCTGATCTGCAATGCCATGGAGTGCATTATCATGGGTGTCATTAACAAGGACATTGGCAACCTCCAAACACTTGATCCCACACAGTTTGGTTTCATCAAGGGGAGGTCTTGCTTGTTAAATTTGGTCGACTTCTTTGAGACAGTCACCAAAGCCATGGACGAGGGGAAGATGGTGCACAAGATCTACCTTGACCTGGCCAAAGCCTTCAATACTTTTCCCCACTCAGGTATAATAGATAAACTCTCTCAACTAGGCATCAATCCATATGTTACCAGATGGGCAGCAAACCGGCTCACTGACAGAGCCCACCTAGTCAAAATAGGAGAAGACACCTCAATCAGTAGACTTGTAATGAGCGGTGTACCCCAGGGATTGGTCTTGGGGCCTCTGTTGTTTGGGATATTCTTTTCTGAGGTGCAGGCCAAAACCAGTGGGCTATGGCTGACCAAATTTGCAGATGACTGCAAGCTGGGCCCTGTCATCAATTCCTCTAGTGATGTGGACATCCTCCAAGAGAGTCTCACCCAAACAAATGACCGATGCCAGAAACATGGCCTCAAACTGAATGCCATAAAATGCATCATCATCCCTTATGGGGAAAGTGACATCCCCACAAATTATCACATTAATAACAAGGACCTAAGCATGCATTCAGATGTGAGGGACTTGGGGCACCCAAGTTGAGAGCAAACTGACCTTTGATCACCATATTATCTCCATTGTACGGACAGCTTTCTACATGGCCCACCTCATTAGTAACGGTATCTCATCCAGGGACAAGGTGGTCATAACATCCCTCTATTTTCCCTTATAAGACCCATTATTGAGTACAATGCCCCTTTCGGCATGTACCTCACAAAACATATGCAGCAGCTGGACAGACTACAGAGGTTCCTCACCAGGAGAATCCAGGGCCTCAAACATCTACCCTACACAGATCGGCTAAACGCCCTGTCCATCTACTCAGTCTCATACAGACTCCTCAGAGGTGACCTCTGTTTGGCAAGCAAAGAATCTCAGACCCCACCTTGATGAGACTCCTGCATATCTGCAAGTCAAGCTCCACTCGAGTAACCTGCATGTGTGATCTCACCCTGGTCTGTAACATCAATAGGACTTGCTGGGTGGGACAGATTTGTGTCCCAGACATTCCCCCATCTGTGGAATAGACTCCCTCTTCACGTTATGCAAAGTACCTCATTACCCCTTTTTAAGCACAAGCTGGATAACTGGATGGGGAACAGAAAATATACCACTGGGATTCCACCTTTGTCCCTGCTGGACAGAGGCATCGGGTGCTGATTGTCAGCACATGGGATAAATTCTTGGCTAGGCTTGTAAGGGCCTCAGGGCCAATACCCTAGTAACTTCTTATGATCCTAGGAAGATGTAGTCAGAGAAATTATAGTGAGACAATGAGGATGTCTATATTTAAAATCCTCTGATGTAAGTGTATGTATCTGACATGCATTGCTCATACTGCATTTCATCTATTTCTATATGCACTATTACTTAAACTTCACTAACAAAGTGACCTGTTTGTGCTTTACAAACATGAGTCAATATAAATGCACTCGACAGTCTGGCAATGCATGGTGCGTGGCAGCTCCCCCACTAGCGCATGGTGCATGTTATGGACAGGGCTGCAACTCATGTCAGACAATTTATTTTCCAATAGTATAATGTTGGGCAGAATCTGCAACTCTGGGTCAAAAGGGTCAGCGCTCATTCTAGCCCATTTATTTTATGTCTGTGATACTAGACAAGAGCACCTCTGTTGAGCTGTGTTTGTTTCAGAGAGGGTCACAGGACATGTCAGCTAATTCATTTTGTAAAAGTACAATACTAGGAGGGTCTGCAGTAGTTTGGTAACAGGGTAACCATTCATATCAACGCATCCATTTTTAGTCTAGCAGAAAAGCGTTTCCTTGTTGAACCGGTCGTTATTGTTATTACTGGTGTGAGCACATTTCACTTTGTTTCCAGACCATTTCTATTTCAATCAGTTTATCTCTGTCAATCATTTACAATTTAAGTGATTACAATCCAGCTTGCCTCAACTCTGGCAACATTTTTTTTTGCACCTTGTGTAGCTGCTCCTTCTACGGTCGTGTGCTGATTGTTCTTTTCTCCATGCCCATTTCTTATTCAGCCACATCATTTATTTATTTGCTTTACACCTTAGAGAAGAAATGTCAACTGCATATGACTAAGTAATGTAAATTAGGTTTGAAGAAACATATAGTTTACAGCCAACCTGATTATTCCTGCCATCGTATATATAACTACTAGTTTTACCCTACATCTATAAATATTTGATCATCTTAACAATTACAGATTCTTTAATGTTAGTGTGGTTCGTTCACTGGTTACTATAACTTTAGGAAAAACACAGCTATGCATGTGTGTGAAAGATATTTCCAAAAAGGTTAATGTCTGGACAATTAAGGGGATAAAGGTAGCAGTTCAAATCAGAAACAAGAGGAATTTCTTTATCAGTCTGATTGTGTCCCTGTGAACATAACAGTTTCTTTGCGTCACTGATTATGATTCTGATGTTGGGAAGAGGAGGGGTGGGCTACATAGAAAAGTAAAGGCAGTAGTTATAATTGGGACAGGGTAGCATTAAATAAATTGCATTTATTGGCTAGGGGCTTTGAGACTTCTAAAATGTAAGACACAAGTAAACTATGAATATATGAGTTCTGAGCTGGAGGGTTTACAACACACTGGCTACACTTCAAAACTTAGTAACACTATTGCTGTCAAAGAATGACATCAGCACAGTCATGGTGTCCAGTGTAATAGTGTAAAAGATTATCATACATTCTTGTACACTGAAATAAATAGATATTTCCCCCAACTACATTCTCACAAATATTCTGCTACAGCATTATTAAAAAATCGTTGGCTTCATTAATTGATGATCTGCACTTTGGAGCTTCACCCTGGTACTTGAAAACATCAGTCTGCTCCTTACAAAAGCACATTCCTAGAAGTTTACTTTGGTTTGTCACTTGTAAATATGATTGAATTAACATATTTTTGTAAGGAATTGTGTTGTTTTTCTTTAACCTGCATGGACAGTAATGCACTTTTTTTTTGAGTGTGTGTGTGTGTGTGTGTGTGTGTGTGTGTGTGTGTGTGTGTGTGTGTGTGTGTGTGTGTGTGAGTGCATATTACATTCCCATGGCTGCATTAAAAGTATGACTGCTGTTCAATACCTTGGTCATTGGTATGATATGATTTTATATAAACACACACACACACACACACACACACATATATATATATATATATATATATATATATATATATATATATGTATACACACATATATATATATATATATATATGGATCTACTTTGCTTCTTTGAATTTCATTTCACTAAATTTCATTTTACTCCGACCGCATCGCTGAAAACACAAATTACTGAAAACTCATTTCATTACCTCTCAACTGTCCAAATTCTTGCAGAATGTTTTTGGTCTGTTCCTCATAAATGTTTTTGGTTTTCTGGCAAATGATTGGCAAATCACAGAAGATAGACCTCAGAAAATAATAACAGGTACTTTAGTTTCAGACTTCAAAATTTCATCCTAATTGAAAACCTGTTATTCTATCAACTTTCTAAGTTTATATGAGCAATATTTAAAATTGTCCCTATTTAGGGGCCTTTGTCCCCCCATTATTTATGGCTTTTGTGACATAGGGAAAATACTGCCAGCCCAGCTATCTGGAATTTTGTAAATAACTCTATGTCATCTGTGAATATTAATATGATTTTTATAGAAATGTCACAAAAGGAAATACTGCCAGCCCAGAAATCTGGAATTTTATAAACAATTTTATATCATTTGAGAATATTGATATGATTTATACAGAACTGTATATTATTTACTGAGCTAGGATGTATCCACAGTGTACCCTGCTGGAACATAGAAGATTAACCTGCAAAACCCATGAATAGTTGAGGTTAATTTACTTTATAGCTGGTCCATAAACAAAAGATGTTATCTCTCAGTTTCAGTTCAGTAGCAGACACAATGTCTAGAGCTGGAAGTTTTTTTTTGTATTGTCCGGAGAAAAGTAATTACTAGGTTTCAAATGTAAAAGCGTTTTTATTGTTTTATGACTTTCAAGATTTGCAGAGATCTGAGATATATGAATTTCTCACACAGAGGTGTTAAATTCTGTTAAGTTTCTCAAAAGCAATGAAAGTCAATAGTGTAGCCATTCCGAATTAACTCCCTCTCACACCAACGAACAAATTTTCTTCAGCAAAATGAATCAGAGGGAGAAACACAGCAGAAATGATATAAAAACTTTAATACAGTTAGTGCTTTAACCTCACAGATGCTTCTTCAGACCATGAATGAAACAACATAAGCTTATAGACTTCCTAAGCTGTACCAAGTTGCTATTAAATAATTGAGTACATCTATTCAGCACTCAAGTTAAAGAAACAGCATATTAACAGGTATCTAGCCAGAAACATACTACAGCTTGCTAACCCCAACAATTTAATACACAAACTGACATTTCATCGGTGAAGTAAAAAATCAATAAAATAGGTATGTACACAAAACAAGTACAGAGTTTTTAATAAAACATGAACAATATAAGCAGATTTTATAAACGTCTTGTTTTTAGATAGGGCTTAATCGATGTTTTATCATTAAGCCCTGGTTCTTTTTCCACCTGTAATCCGTTTTAGCTCTCTCAATTCCAGTTTATTTTTCGTGTCACCCAGCCTTGAATCTTGAAAAATGCCTTCAATAACAGTGTTATGCTGAAATCTTTATTTGGTAGTAACAATTCAGAACTTTTTAATGACTTTAAAAAAACCAAGCTTATTTGTTCCTGATATGAATCCGATTTTAGAAGTATTTTGTAATGTTTATAAAACACAATTGAAAGAAATGCTTAGTTTTAAAAGTCAGAATAATAACGATAGATTTTTTAACTTAAGTAAAGAAGAGCAGGCAGCTCTCCTTGAATTAAGAAATGATGCACTTATTGTTATCCATCCTGTGGATAAAGGTGGGGGAAATTGTTGTCTTTAATACTGAAGATTATGTTGCTTCTATGCACGAAATGCTTAATGATGAAAAAGTATATAAGCAAGTCAGTTTAAATGACATAGAATTATGCTGCAGCTGGGTATTTAAATCATTATGTGACTGTTTTGCAAGTAGTCTGATTTCTAAGTCTTTGTTGGACTTTTTTACTGTTACAAATCCTGCTGTCCCACTCATTCAGGGCCTTCCAAACTGCATAAAGATACATATAACCCACCATTCCGACCCATAGTGTCTGGTCAAGGATGGGTTACACATTCACTATCTAAATATGTTGAAAATAATCTGAGACCAATAGTTAGTACTTCATCCTGTGTACTGAAGGACACAAAACAACTTTTGTCTGATATTGGTAGGACTTTTTGTAGCTCATTTGAAAAAGCAGACAATTGTTTACTGCTATCTATGGATATAAATTCACTTTTTACTGTAATACCCCACACATATGGGTTGGAGGCAGTTAAGACTTATTTAAGCCTGCATAGCTCCTATGATATGAGAAGAATTGCTCTTCTATGTATGTCAATAGAAATAATTCTGGAAAATAACATTTTCCTTTTTAACAGAAGTACTACTTACAATTGTTTGGTAGCTATGGGCATGCCATGTGCCAATAGCTACGCCAACATGGTCCTTGCCTATTGGGAGGAACAGTCTGTTTTGACACGAGACATTTGCTGATAAAATTCTGTTCTATAGGAGATTTGTTGATTACCTCCTTTTGGTGTGGGGGGGCACATAAAGTGAGTTAGGAGAATTTTTTATGTTTCTAGGTACCACTACTGATTTTCTGAGGTTCACTCATTCTGTCTCCTTGACTAAAATATCTTTTTTGGATGTGACTATATTCAAGGACACTAATGGGAAGTTATCTTCCAGATTATTTAGAAAAGAATGTAGAAAAAATAATGTCCTGAGTAGAGACAGTATGCATCCTGCCTATACCTATAGGAATATCATAAAAGGTCAGGCCATGTTTATATCTAGGTTAGATATGGGAGAGGAACATTTTGAACAGGGTATGGGAACTTTCAGAAATGAACTGTTACAGAGGAAATATCTGAGAAGTGAGGTAGATACTGGGATTCAGCAAGTTAAATCTATGAGGAAGGGCAGGGCAAAACCATATATCAGCAATACCCATGATGCTTCTCCCAACAGTTGAAAGAAAACTATACTGTTAAAAATCTACCCATTCACTTACAACATGCTGGGAATGTTAGAAAGGTACAAAATGTGATTGATAAAAACTGGTCCATTCTGCAATCAGACCCTGAGATAGCTAGGATTGTAGGCCAGAGGCCAAGGTATTGTTATAAAAATAAAAATAATCTCAAAAGGTTACTTTGTCAACAAAAAATGTCCAAGAAGATGATTTATGGTCTTAATAAATGTGGGCAATGCAGTGTCTGTGATGTTTTGAGTGACAACAGGAGTTTTGTACATCCTATAACAAATGGGAAGTATGAATTCAAAGTTAAGGCAAACTGTAAAACAAGGAATTTAATATACCCGGCTGTGTGTTTTGCTTGCCCTTCCTTTTATGTTGTTATGACCACTCGCTCACTGAGAGAGAGGATCAGAGAGCATTTGGCTGCCATCAGAAATAATGAAGCAGATAGAAGTGCTCCAGCCAAACATGTTAACTGCGCAGGGGAAATGCATAATTTCCAATTCAAAGTTATTGAATGCATTTTTCAAGATTCAAGGCTGGGTGACATGAAAAATAAACTGGAATTGAGAGAGCTAAAATGGACTAATGAGTTACAGGCGGAAAAAGAACCAGGGCTCAGTGATAAAACATTGATTAAGCCCTATCTAAAAACAAGACGTTTATAAAATCTGCTTATAATGTTCATGTTTTATTAAAAACTCTGTACTTGTTTTGTGTACATACCTATTTTATTGATTTTTACTTCACTGATGAAATGTCATTTTGTGTACTAAATTGTTGGGGTTAGCAAGCTGTAGTATGTTTCTGGCTAGATACCTGTTAATATGCTGTCTCTTTAACTTGAGTGCTGAATAGATGTAATCAATTAATTAATAGCAACTTGGTAGAGCATAGGAAGCATATAACGTGTTTTTAGCTTATGTTGTTTCATTCACGGTCTGAGGCAGCATCTGTGATGTGAAAGTGCTAACTGTATTAAAGTTTTCTATATCATTTCTGTCATGTTTCTCCCTCTGATTCATTTTGCTGAAGAAAATCTATTAAGTTTCTGTTTAGCCTGGGAACTGAAGTCAGGTGACAAAGAGTGATGTCATTCAAGCTGGCCCAGCAGTAATGTTTGATATTAATTTAAGAACTCTCTCAGAGAGAGACTGTGCATTTTGTATTTTGTCTTGGACCTAGCAAGAACATCCACTCATCATCATCATCTGCACTTGCCTGTCTGTAAGTAAGATTCAAGGCTTAGTATCTCTTTTAGATATAGATAGGAATATTGCAAATATTATTTTAGATGTTATCTGTTTTTATCTGAGACTGTCTTGCAACGTTGTTTTAAAATATTTCCTGTGATTTTGAACTCTGAAGTTACTATGTTGATTGACTATTGTCCTGTTCTTTTATTATTTATTAATAAATATATTTAAACCTATCTTTGTGGCTGATATTTGCGCGGCATATTTAATCTCCTTGAGTACTTGCATATTTATTTGGTGACACTGTACAGGCACCCCTAAATCAAAACTACCATTTGGATAATAGTAACATGACACAGCAGGATTGGACACTTTTTGCAAGGGCCTTATAGTAGCTAATAAAGAGTTGGCTGGTGGCAGCTGGAACTACCTTATAGTCTGGGAAAAAAGGGACATAGCTAGTAAACCTGTTCCAGCCTTTCCCAGGTGTGTGTGTGTGTGTGTGTGTGTGTGTGTGTGTGTGTGTGTGTGTGTGTGTGTGTGTGTGTGTGTGTGTGTGTGTTTGTATATCAATCAAATTTCGATATGTTTGTGTGTTCCTGCTACTTGGGCAGGGAAACAAAGCACTGGTTGGACAGAGAGGATGCTGTAGGTCTTAGCTTGGCCGCTTCACTGAGATCTCAACCTTATAGCTGTCTCAGTGGGGAGTCTTATTGGAGATATGGAGAAAGAGGGAGAAATCAGCCCCAGATTGACTGTGGTCTCTGTGTGCTCTTAAGGGAAATTGCACTTTACTGTGTGTGTACTTGTCATCATCCCAGTGTGTACGTCCCTCACTGTTGCCAGTGATGAGGATTGAGTCTCCTTGATAACTGGGCCAGTGCAAGGGAGTCACAGCTTTGTCCAGAGTTTTTGCTCGAAGAGGTTGAGAAGTATGTACATATATATATATATATATATATATATATATATATATATATATATGTATGTATACATGTGCACACATACACAAACATACAGAATTATATGTGCATATATCTATATCTATCTAGCTATCTTCTGCTTTCCTTTGTGTTTTTTTCACAGACACTGATTAAAAGTGCATTGGCTTACTGGAATGTGCTGCAGTGGGGTTTTCACTTTTGCCCACTGTTGTGTAACTATGGAGAAGGTACACATATCTATGTGTGTGTGTGTGTGTGTGTGTGTGTGTGTGTGTGTGTGTGTGTGTGTGTGTGTGTGTGTGTGTGTGTGTGTGTGTGTGTGTGTGTGACTGGGCATGGGCATAAGGGAGTATGAGGGTGGTGATTCCCTCTTTAAAAATGCTTTTTTTCCTTTTTTAGCTTTTTTGAATTGCATTTCATGACTGAAAAAATCGATGAAATGTAATTCATACTGCAGTAATTAAATTTAACACAGGTAAAGCATGTATGCCTATATATATATATATATATATATATATATATATATATATATATATATACATATAAATATATATATATATATATATATATATATATATATATATATATATATATATATGTATGTGTGCATATGTCTGTGTGTATGCGTGTGTGTGCGTGTGTGTGTGTGTGTGTGCGTGTGTGTGTGCGTGTGCGTGTGTGTGTATACATATATATATATATATATATATATATATATATATATATATATATATATGTACACATCATTTTCAAATCTAGGTGCTTAGGATTTCCCTCTCTCTTCCCCCCTTGGCTGACCTGGTTTGACTTAGTTTGAACTCTACATTTACCTACAAAATGGAGTCTACAGGACTGCAATTGGTCACCATAACAAAATCAGTTTCTCTCAGCATTTAAGCAGATTGAACTCTACATTTACCTACAAAACGGAGTCTACAGGACTGCAATTGGTCACCATAACAAAATCAGTTTGTCTCAGCATTTAAGCAGATTGAACTCTACATTTACCTACAAAACAGAGTCTACAGGACTGCAATTGGTCACCATAACAAAATCAGTTTCTCTCAGCATTTAAGCAGAGTAGGTTGCACACAAAAAGCATTTGTTAAGCTTTCAGTTATAGTGCTGTGTAATTAAGCAGGTCACCATTTTGGTCAGCCATAGGGCTCTTTTTTCTACTTGAGTGTTTGCCTCCTTCCCCTGTAACTTAAGTAAACTGACTCTTATATTAAGAGCTATAATACTTACCTTATAGCTTTAGGACACCTTAAGAAACCTTGTAAACTGCAATAGCCCCAATACGTTCGCCCTCGTGTTCGCTCCCCTCCCTGGCCCCAATTCCTTCCCGCCCCCAGTACCTCTTAATTTAAAGTACTATAGCCACTCCCCCACTTTCTAGATCCTATCTGCTTTCATCTGGGATTATTCCTCCCACCCCCATTCTTCTACGTACATTTTAATAGCACCTATTAGCTTTCATCTGGCATTCTTCCATCCCCCTTCCCGTACCTTTACCTCACCACTCTATCTTCTGGTGTTGCATCACGAGGTAAAACAGTTCCTTAACTCACTAGCTGAATCACAGATAATGATACATTCCTCTTTACTACCCTTCTTGTTCACACCATACCTCCTTACCTTGTATGAAAACCAGTTTCTCACAGGAATTCAGGTCCCGAAAGGCCATACTATCACCCCAGCTGTAAATCCTCCCACCCTCAACCATACTTACAGTACCAGGTCCTATCCAACATCTTGTTCAAGTCTATCAGCATCTCAACCCAAGGCACATTAGCTCTAGATCCAAACCCTACCACAAACTAATAAACAAATTCCTGAAGTTCATCACCAAGTATAGACTTAACCTAATACTTGATGGTGATATTCACCCCAACCCTGGACCATCTACTTCATATACACATACCCTCTCTACTTGCAATTTAAGCTACAAACCTACAATTAATAGGCCAACTAACTCTCTCCTAGCCTGTCATCTCAATATTAGAAGCATTATTAACAAGGTAAATGAATTGCATTCACTTCTGGATGTCCACTCCCCTGAGATTCTCTGTTTATCTGAAACCTGGTTAAAACCTAACACTACAGATAATGAAGTGTTACCACCTGGGTACAACATACACAGGCTGGATCGTGCTTCCAGGAAGGGGGGGTGGGGTAGCTGTACTCTATAAATCTGAGTTGAATGTCACCATAGATGTAATACAACCACCTCAGATTAATAACTCAGAGATTCTTGCCACCAAATTGCAACTTAATAAAAAATAAATGCATTAATATCATCTGTATGTACATTCCCCCAGATAATAATATATCTACACTTGAAGATATCCTGCACTGGCTATCATGTCACTACCCCCAAGAAACCCTGCTACTTGGAGACTTTAACATAGACTGGGGCACCTGTTCCTCAGAATCCCCAACCACCCATATTAACCTGCATGCACTTACACAAATCATATCCACCCCTACCAGGCTAGGTAAACCCAACCAAAAAGAAAGCATACTTGACTGGGTATTCATAAATGGTCACCCCCAACTGTACACCTCTGGTACCCTCCCTGATGGCCTAAGCAATCACCTTCTCACAATTAAGCACAAAGCCATTAATTCCCAACAACCCTTACTCAGAAAGGTTAGAAACAATAAAAACTTTGACCCTGTCAAATTCCAACAAGAACTAAACTCATATAATTGGTCTATTCTAAAACACCTCCCCTTAGAGGAAGCAGTAGCATACTTTAACAACAAATTCCTTGAGATCCTTGATTTGCATGCACCTGTTTGTTCAAAGAGAACAAAGGCAAAAACTGTGCCATGGCTTTCTAAAGAGTCTAAACTCAAAATTACCCTTAGAAACAAAGCATGGGCTTTATGGCGTTCTTCTAAAGACCCCCAAGATCACATTAAATACAGGTAATCCAAGAACGAAACTAAAAAATCAATTTTACAAGACAAAAAGCAATACTACTGTAATTTACAGACAGTAAATCAAAATAACCCTCAGAAGTTTTGGGCAGGTTTAAATAATCTACTGCATCCTGGACAAACTTCAACCCCAATCCCTGCTGCTACTATTGATAAAACCTCTGAAGATGTTTCTGACAGTTTTAACCAATTCTTTACTGAGACAATTCAAGCCCTAGCTAGCCAACTACCTCCTAGCTCCCCTGGTCCTGAAAGTACCACCCCTAGAAACCTACTCATATTCAGCTTCAACCAGTCGCCACTTCACTTATCCATACCTTGATCAAAAAATTAAAACCCACTACACTTTTGGCTGATCAACTCCCTGCTGAGTACCTACAAAAATCAGTTGATGATATTGCTTATCCCATCTCAATACTAATCAATCGAACCATAGCAGAAGCTAAAATTCCCACATCTGAAAAATATCCTAAGTAATCCCACTTCACAAAGGAGGCAGCTCTACTGAATGTTCCAGTTATAGGCCAATAGCTATACTCTCTCCACTTGCAAAGATTGTGAAAAAATGTATTCATAGACAACTCATGCACCACCTAATCCAGAATCACCTTATGGCAGACACTCAGCATGGCTTCCGTCCTCATCACAGCACTATTTCAGCCCTCTTAGCCTTTACCAACACCATAAACCATAATTGCAACAATAATTATATATCCTCAGCCCTCTTTTTGGATCCTTCTAAGGCATTTGATATGGTTGATCACCAACTTTTAATCCACACCCTGCAAACATTCTGTCTGGATACAAGAGCCCTTCAATGGTTTCAATCCTACCTGAATGTTTGACAGCAGGCTGTCCTCTGGCAGAACAAACTCTCTAATCTTCTACCTAACACCCTTGGAGTACCACAAGGCTCTATACCTGGGCCCTTGCTGTTCTCCATCTTCATTAACGACCTTTATACTGTCATCCCAAAAGTCAGCTGTATCCAATATGCTGATGACTCTACTCTGATTTGATCTGCCACATCTCGAATAGAGTTATGGTCAGCTATGCAGACCACCTTTAATAAATAGAAAACTGGCTTTCTGAACATCGTCTGATCCTAAATCCCAAAAAAACTAAAATGCTGTTATTTTCACCAACACGTAGGTCTACCGCTTTCACCTTTACCATAAATTCAAATGAGGGCACAATAATCTCCCCTGACCCCTCTACAAAACTATTAGGTGTCATCATAGATAATAATCTAAAATTCGACCTACATGTTAACCAAACTATCAAAACCATCAATAAAAACTAGGGTCATTTTACCGAATAAAAGCCTTCCTAACCCCTCCAGCTAAAATTGCCATAGCTCGCTCTCACCTTCTTTCAACCCTTGTGTATGCATCCCCTCTACTCTCGAATTTAAACAAGACTGAAATAAAAAACTGTCAGTTTGCTACAACCACATTGCCAGGTTTGCCACTTGGCTGCCTTTTAGGACACATCATTGCATCAATCTAAATCAGCTTGGGTGGCTTGAACTACCCAGCCTAATCCAGTATAACCAACTGATTATGGCCTATAAAATCCTCTATAAACCAGACAATACTCCTGCACTTAAAAATATTATCACCCCCTATAACAATTCTAGACCGCTTCGATCCTCTAACAAACTACTAATTCAGACTAGCAAAATTAATAACACAGCCGGTGACTCTCTCTTTGCAAACTCTGTAAGTAGACCCTGGAACTCTCTTCCAGCTGATATTACCTTACTTTCTATCTTAGGTCAATTTAAAACTAGACTCAAACAACATTTGGCACTTAACTGGTTATGTCAATGTATCAAGCCTGGATAACTCTCTCTAGAATGTGTAAAATTCTGTTAACCAGTTTACTGTGTAATTTAATTTAATCCTGACTTACGCTAGGGATTAACTCTAACTTGTGGAACTTGTTTAACTTGCTTACTTATGTAATCACTGTAAATAGTCTGTTTGTCATATGTAATGCTGGTATTATGTAATGCTGTATCTGCTTACCCTTGGAGCTTTTCTCCCCAGGCCTCCGCTGAAAATGGACATGCATCCAGTCGTACTATCCCGGTCAACAAATGTAAAATAAAAATTAAATAAATTTAAAAAATAAATAAATAAATATATATATATATATATATATATATATATATATATATATATATACATACATAAAATGATCGTGATGCATGCATGCAGAAATATCCTAGGACCATGCAAACAAACTAAAAAAAAAGACAAAATCATGGTTTTCTACAACATACATCTCATGCACCCACTCAAACAGCATGTTTATAAAACAGCACTCAACCTTTCCAAGTTCACCAGAGAAATATTCATTACTACCCTATTATCTATTAACTAAAGCAACCTAAAATGCCTCCTCTTAGATATCCTAAATAGCCTTTCACTCCCTAGAAGGCAGAGACTAAAAACAAATAATGCAATTTGGCTACCCAAAAAGTAGAATGCTAATGCAGAATAGAGAGAAAGCATGGAAAGAATGATAAAAATGAAAAACAGCAGAACATCTTGAAAACATATATATATATATATATATATATATATACATATGAACAGATAGATACATAACACTTGATAATATTACATAAGACAGGCGTAAGTTAAACTCTGAAGTCAGAAGAAAACAAAGGTCATCTGAGATGCCCTAAAATAACTGTAAGGTAAACAATATTTCCATTAAAGGAACATTCCTAAATCTCCAGAGATGCTATTTAATGAATCAGGTCAAATTCAGGTGGCGGCTACAAAGTTCACTAAAAAAGTTCACTGACCTTTTCATGTCCCCATTTTCTTTGATTCTGCAAATACATCTTTGACAACCTCCTAGTTTCTGTATGAACTGAATTAGGCATGCATGCATGTTGCCATGACATCCTAATGCAGCACAGGCTGATACCACAGCTGTTCCTGAATGAAGAAGGCTGGCTCTCTAATGAGAACAAATTGCTTTGTTGCTTCTCAATTGATGTCAGCTAAACTGGCTCAAGATCTGCATAAATGATGGGTTGTGTCCACTTTTTATCAATCCAGAGGAATGACATTCCTATTTTCTAAGTTGGGGCAAAAATGTTATATCAGACCAGTATGGCATGTAAACATGCATTTCTACAAACAAACAACCGTTTCTTGCTAATGATTCCAAAAGACAGCGATTGTAAGAGTATATGCTATGCCTTTGACTTTTGCCATGGCTCACTTAAGCAATGTCCCATTTTCCTATATTCCTGTTTCCATGGAATCTGAGTTGCCAGTATTAGTTTTAAGTCTTCTGTCGCTCTCTCTCTCTCTCTTTCTCCCTCCAGCCAGTTGCCTCACAATGACCCAAATAACTGTATCCTTGGCATAACAGAAAGCTGTCATGTGTCTACATCACCTGGATAACTTATCCTGACATTACCTCATCTTATATACATGTAGAATCACTATGCTTGATTAGCCATGCTACTAAGAAGACACAATTTAAGTTACAGTGTTGAATTAACGGAAAATAAAGCAATAAAAAACTCTGTTTACTTTAGTTCTTCTGCAAAATCAGAGAGTAACATGTCATGCCCAGAGACCTTCTTACCAAAGTAGAAACAAATAGAGGTTAAATATTCTAGTAAGATGGCTCAAGAGGTTACAACTATGAGCTACTAATGAACTAGTTTTTTTTTTCAAATATATTTTTATTGCATTTTTTCTTCTTATTTTAATACAAGAAAAGAATATCACAGAAAAATATAAGAACAGGTTCTAGGAATAGCAAGTTGCAGTAATCCTAATAAAGTATATATAACATGAACCATCAGTGTTAAACTAACAATATGCAAAATTAACTAAACAATCAAGCTGTTCATATTGCGCTATAATACAGAAAACTACACAGAAATAATATACACCATATTGAAATCTGACATTAAAACACTTGCATCAAGACATTCTAGCCTGCCTAACTTATGTTATATCTTGTACTAACTGTACACTATATACATTGATGTCACCTTAAATGTTCATCTTATATGTATTACCATGACCTGCCCATTGCTGTTGTGGGTAAACATTTTACAATACTAAATATCTTTAGTTTCCCTTATTTACAAAGAATAATACTGATGTTGTAGTCCCTTGTTCATAAATCAGTTTTGACCTAAGATTTCTATAAGCATTCTCCAATGTTTCTGATAGTAGTATAGTTTTTTTTGGCTTCTTGTAATTAGTTTACTGGCTAATAAGTACTTTATAGCCAGTCCTTTAAATTCTTCCCATGTGATTTTACTTCTATCTAACCAGAGCTAATAATGAACTCTGATCTATAATCTGGAGTGTGAGACACTGCCTTTCCTTGCAAGCCCTTGTGACTAAGCTCAACCACATGGAGCTCTTTGGTTACCCCTGAAACAAACTACTTCTGTCTGCTGGTATGGTTTGCTTAAATAAGATAAAGACTACATATGTTAATAAGTTCATAGGTGTGTACTAGGGTAATGGCCCTGGAGCCTTTACAAGCCTAGCCCATAGGATTACCCTAGCATTGTGCCACCAGACCTTAGTTCCCAGTGACTCTGTCGAGTAAAGCCACTGGAGTGATACCTGGGATGAATTTTCTATTTCCCATCCACTCATCAAGATTTCTCTTGAAGAGGGCCAGTGAGGTGCTCTGCTTGACATGCATGGGAAGTCTATTCCATAGCATGGGCAGTCTCTGGGTTATGAACCTGTCCCTCCAGCATGTTCTGTTAATTGTGGTAATGAGGTTGAAGTCTTTGGAGCATGTGGTGAGGAGGGATTGGGATTTCTTTAGATGTATAATTTCTAACAGAGCTGGGTCAGACATGGTTTTGTAAGTCAAGCAGAGATCACCTGTAAATAGGCAATATTAGACAGATAATAGTTGTAGTTTTTTGAGTCTGTCCATATAAGACAAATGTTTAAGGCCTAGGATCCTCTTTGTGTGGCACTTTTGTGGCCTCTCCAGTTGTTGCAGGTGTTTAGTGAGGTTCATGCCCAAATGGGGCATTGTACTTACCTCTTTCTTCCTGGATGCAAAACCTTTAGTAATGAGATGTGCCACATAGAAGGACTTTCTGACCATAGTAGCAATGTGGTGATCAAAAGAGAGGCTGCTGTCAATCTGTATTCCCAGATCTCTTATAAAGCCTTCTGTGTTCAGTGGACTACCATCGATGTGGTAATTCATGGGAACTAGGTTTTTCCCAAAGGGGATGACGACATGTTTTTTGGCATTGGGCTTAAGGCAATGGTTCTGACACCAGTCAATCTCAGTGAGGCCTTTCTGTAGGATGTCAACATCACTTGGGGAGTTACTAATAGCTCTCAACTTGCAATCATCTGTGAACTTTGTCAGCCAGATTCCCTTCGTGTTGGCCTGGACTTAAGAGAAGTAGATACCAAACAGGAGAGGACCCAGGACCGAACCCTGTGGGACTCCACTCATGACTGGTCAGCAGTCTGACTTGGAGTCAGCTGCTTTCACACTGTGGGTTCTACCTGTGAGCCAGTTTGCAATCCACCTAGTGATATAGGGGTTAATGTCTAGCTTAGTGAGTTTTTCTATGATTCCTGAGTGGTCAATGGTATTAAAGGCCTTGGTCAGATCAAGGTAGGCTGTATGAACCACCTTGCCTTCATCCACAGCTCTGGTGACTGACTCAAAGAAGTTGACCAAGTTAAGAAAGCATGATCTACCCTTCACAAAACCAAATGTGTAGGATCCAGAGTTTGGAGATTCCCTATATCCTTGTTTTTTAGGTCCATGATGATGTGTTCCATAGCTTTGCATATCAAACTTGTCAGGCTAATGGGGCAACAGTTCCCAGGGTCTGTAGTCACTCCTCCTTTGTTCATAGGTTCATAGGTAGGTACTAGGCTATCTGCCCGAGGGCATTTATAAGCCTAGCCAGAGTGTGTCAGCTTTCGCCACCCCATTGATTAATTAACTGAGCCTCTGTCAAGAAGAGCCAATGAAGTGATCCCAGGGGTGTATTTTCTGTTACCCATCCACTCGTCAAGGTTTCTCTTGAAGAGTGTTAGTGAGGAGCTCTGCCTAATGTAGTTAGGAATTTTGTTCCAAAGCATGGGGAGTCTCTGTGACAGGAATCTTTCCCTCCAGCATGTTCTTTGTGGAGTGGCATAACTGTAGCAGTGCGCCATTCGGTAGGGATAAAGCCTGAGGTGAGGCTGTGATTGAACAGGGCACACAGGGATATTGTCAGGTACCATAGAAGCTGTATTCTTGGGCTCAGACAATCCTGTTTTAACCTGTGCAGCAGTAATACTGGGTGCCTGGTATTATACTGGTATTGTGACTGGTTGTTTGGGGGGGGAGGGGTAAAGGTGGCACTGAATCTGTCGGCCAGTATATTGGCAATATCTGTTGGCTCAGTATAGGCGGTACCATTGTTCAGTAGCTCAGGGGCAAATCTGGGTATTGCCATGGAGATTCTTTACATAACTATAGAAGGCCTTGTGGTTATCTTTACTATCTGCTGCAATTCTGTTTTTATAGCTAGCTTTAGAGGATTTGATGACGGATCTCATCTTTTTGTAGAGGCTGATAAGGAAGTTTTTCCAGTCTTGGGACTTCACCTTATTCCGCATCAGTTTCCTCCTTCTGTTGTAGAGTTTGATTATGGCAGGGGACAACCAGATTGGCTTCCTTTTTTTGGAGGAGAGTGTCTTGGTTCTATTGGGTATAGTGAGATCCATGTATTTGTGTACGTGTTCATATAGTGCATTGGTGTATGATTCAGTGGTCATGCAACTATTCTCCATTTGCATGGGTGCCGTGAAGTTAGCCACCTCTGTTTTTAGGATCCCAAAGTTAGCTTTGGGGAAGTTTTTCATGGTAGTTACCTTTGGGGGGGGTGGGTGGATTTCCAAGGTGATTAGTTTGTGGTCAGATCTAACCAGGGAGGAGTTGACTACTGGTGTAGAGCAACGGTCACCCATGTTAGTAATGACCAGGTTAAGGATGTTGCTACCTCTAGTGGGGGTAAGAACGAGCTGATCCAGGGCATTGGAATTAATGAATTCCAGGAAATGTTGAACAAGTGTATTGGTACATGAGTAGTTTTCCCAGTTAATGGAGGGGTAGTTGAAGTCACCCAGTATGAGAGTGTTAGGTTGGACCCTTATATTCTCCAGAGTGCTTAGGAACGTGGAGTGTGAGTCTTGGGTCATGGTTGGGGACCTATAGCAGGCTATGACCTGAATCGCTGTCTTACCCAAAGTTAGCTGCATCTCAAGTATCTCAGATGTGTTATGTTGGGCTACCAGTCTGGAGGTGTGCGCACCCTTTATGAATATGGAAACACCACTGCCTTTGTCGCTTCGGTCCAAGTTCTGGGGCCAAAAGGTGTGGAATGAGTTATAGCCTGGTAGTGCAGGGTTGCTTTCTGCTGCCTTGAACCAGGTTTCTGTTACGGCACAAATGTAGATGTTCTCCATTTTAAGGAGTGCTTTTGGCAAGTGCATTTTGAGATTTAGACTTCGAGCATTGAGCAGCAGGACCCTCAGATTGCATTTGTTTGTAGCTGTTACAGTGGTAATTTGGTCTTTGGAACACTGCCTAAAAAAGGCACTATAGGGGTGGCAAGAACCTTGGCCAGTATCCGGAAGCCTAGGGCTGACAAATGCAGACCATCTCTGGCAAAGCATTGAGGTCTGTCAATCATGTCATCCCAGGCAGACAGATACTGGATCCCCTTAGAATGACACCAGAAACATAGCCAATTGGTAAAATCAATCATATTCTGCTTGCACTGTGGTATCATTCTGGGTGATTGTAGGATGATGCTCAGTGCTAGGGTCATACCCGCCTGGGCTACATAATCCAAGAGCTCTTCCATGTCTCTTTTCATGTAGTCCAAGGAGGTATGTCTCAGGTCATTCACACCCACATGTAGAATGACAGAGTCATATTTGCACCTGTTGTTGAGGGACCTGAGTGCGTGCATTATATGGCAGATCCTGGCACCTGACAAGCAGTCAGCTATTACTTTCTCCTTATTCAACCTAGTGAGTGGGACATCAGTGTGCCTCACTATTGAGTCACCTATGACTAGTGTGTTCAGCATGCTGTTTTGCCTTAGGGGCTTTGGTTGAGTGGCACACTGTTTAGGAGAGCTATGTGTCTCATGATTAGTGCTTTGTTGTGGTGGTCGAGTGCATTTCTGCCTTGGAGGTCTCTGCTGTTTGGGTAGATTTTTATTGAGAGCTTCCGCGAAGGTGAGTGTGTGGTTTGTGTTTTTATGTGAAGGCAGTGCTGGTGTGAGTTCTGGAGGGCTATGTGTTCTATGTGGTGTGGTGCAAGTGTTGACCTTCTCTTGACCAGCTATTCCGTTCTTGGCTGGAGAGTGTGTGGCTTCCAATTTGGATATAAGTGCATCTCTTGCAAGTCTGAGTGTTGGGAGGTAAGAGGAGGAGAGGGTTGTCAGTATACATGAGGCAGTTGCTAAATTGCCTCAAGATGCCCAAGTTCTCCAGTTTAATATGAGAAAGCACAGGGAACTGACCTTTAGACATGCCTGAAGGGGTGGACATTAATAATAAGTACTGGAGCTGTTTCCTTGTAAAACATTTAGTGCTGGTAACACTTTTGTGTGCTACAATAATTGCTACAAGAAGTCTGGTAAAGTGCTAGACTAATAAGCTAGTAAAAGTGCAGGAGAGGAGAGAACTAGCAGATCTAAGGGAAAAATTGAAGAGCAGACTTTGGCACCTCTCAGAAGCTTACAAACAATCCTGGATTCAGCAAATCTGTATCTGGACTAGCCTAGTTACAGGAAAGGCAGGAAACAAGCATAAACATAGGCTTTTAAACCAGAAAGTTGAAAGAGATGAAAAACTACCCAAACGGCCAATAAACTACAATTTATGGGCCAGAAACCACTCTTCTTGTGGTAGATAGGCTACCTAGTGCTTACCACTACCACTGATAAGCTAGAAGGCTTCCCTCCAATGCAGAAAACTTGGGGGGCTCAGAAGCTTACATACAGTCATGGATACAACAAATCTGCAA
Source organism: Protopterus annectens (assembly GCF_019279795.1). Taxonomy (NCBI): domain Eukaryota; kingdom Metazoa; phylum Chordata; order Ceratodontiformes; family Protopteridae; genus Protopterus; species Protopterus annectens. The sequence goes on from NC_056745.1 coordinate 191,811,892, forward strand.
CTGAACTAGACTAGTTACAGGAAAGGCGGGGAAAGTCCAAACACAGGCTTTTAAACCAGAAAATTGAAAGAGATGGAAAAACTGCCCATTCGGCCAATAAACTACAATTTCTTGGCCAGAAACCACTCCTCTTGTGGTAGATAGGCTACCTAGTGCTTAACACTCCCACTGATAAGCTAGAAGGCTTCCCTCCAACACAGAAAAGCTTGGGGGGCTCAGAAGCTTACAAACAGTCCTGGATACAGGAAATCTGAATCTAGACTAGTGTAGTTAGAGTAAAGGCAGGAAACCAGCTTAGATTTTTTTTAACAGAAAAGCAGCAAAACAGCACTGAAAACAATTCAGCTTCAGTGCAAACTAGTCCACTTGAGTGTGTAGCAGTATTAAAGCAAATACAGTTTAAATAAATACACTTTATTCAAAATGTATTCTGAACTGAATTCAATTACTGTTTTATTCAAGTCTGAACAGTTAAAAAGTACCACAAAACATACTCATCAGCCACCTTCATTGCTGTAGTAAGCCTGTTATGTCTGTCGACATAATTAACATGGCTTTTGCAACTACTGATTACTTTAAACCACCGTGATAACCCTTTTGCTGACTGGCATCGTGAAATATATTCACTGAGGTACAGAAACAGGCATTACAAAAGTTAATGTTCGAGGATATCCTGTACAGCGGCATCCTTATTACATGTGATTGTTGACTGCTGTAGCTATGTTGACTGCAAGCAGAAAAGAGTTGGAAAAGCAAAGCATTACCTTCATACAGTGCATGAATACGTTTGTTTGAATGGAGGAAAAGGAGAGAAAGAGGAAGCCAATTGAGAAAAGTGAGAAAAGCTATTTACAGTGATTTGCAAGTATGGGGAGTAGCCAGACCACAAGGTATCTCTCTTAACTATTTGGTAAGAGATTAATGAAGCCAAATCCACACTGTGGGAAAATCTATTACAGCATGAAAAAAGGCTGGATGATATGCTGCAAGCACTAAATGATCATTTGTATGCTATTCAGGGATTAGGTGAGGAAAATGAAAAGCTGAAAGTATATTTAAAATCAGCACAGGTGAGACTAAATTATCTGTAATTCAAAAGTATTTATATGTAGGACAGAGCAAGCTGTAAAAACATAAAATTGGTAGGAGTTCCTGAAAGACATGAGAGAGATGACTGCAACACAGCTATACATAAACCACTAGCAGAGTGGTGGGAGATGGATCCTGAACAGATTCAGACAGAAAGGGTGCCTTGAACAGTGTGGAGGCCACAGAGAGAGACCAATTATTGTTAGATCTTCCACATATCAAATGAATGAGCAGCTACTTGCCTGTTTACAGGTAACAAGAAAGTAGTTGGTGGGGGAGGCACGAGTGTAGATCAGGACTTTTCTTATGAGACCATCAGGAAGAGAAGTGCTTTTAATCAAGAGATCTGATTATACAAGGAGAGGAAAAATAAGATGAAGACTGTTGTACCTTGCAATATTGAGGTAGGACATACCAAATCTTTTAACAGTCCTGAAGATGCATTAAGTTGGCTAGCAGTGACATAGAAGGACCCTATCAACTAGATGGAGGAGTGGCCACTGAAGATGGGTTGGAAGATGGAGGTTTATCAGCGACCAAAGAAATGGACTATTTTCCACTTTTTGTAAGCAGCAGAATTTGAGGGAAAAAGCAGTTATAGTATATGAAGCAAGAAAAAGTGCACTGCAAAGGGGCAGATGGTAAACGTGTTGAGGGACAGGTATTTACAAAACAACTGTACCCTTTTCAGACTGTTTGAACTGAATATGTGGAAGGGATATATCCTATTTCATCTGCAACTACTAGTGACAATTACTGGATCTGAACTGCTGAGTGATCATTCTTCCTTATCTAAGTATATTGTTACTTATCTACAACAATTACTGGCTCTCAGTACTAGTTAAAATGCATGCAGTGGGTGTTACACAGAGCTGGAGTGAACTGTCTGGATTTGTTCTCCAGGTTTTTTTTTTTTTGGGGGGGGGGTACCTTACTCTAAAAGACACTGGGAAGCAGATGTGTATTAAGATTGAGGAAACGGGAGCAAATATATATTACCAAAGTTTTACAGAGTTATTTTTTCTTTATTTCTTTCTCTTTAAGAAATGCTAAGAGTCTCTTTTCATTCTTTTTTTTTTTGGTATTCTCTGCATGCACCTGTCCTAACACACAATAATGGAGATAGATATAAAATCAATAATTCAATGTGTTCATGCTTATGAGGCAGAAAGGAACTAAGGCAGATAGTAAGCTGAGAGTCGGGAGTAGGGCATTTCAATGTTAATTGTAGTACTTATACATGCATAACTGACATCAGGTTTATATCAAGCAGGAAGCAGGTGGGGGATTTCAATGGCATTAAAAATCGTCTTTAGATTATATTGCTCACACATAGATTGTGTCAAGAATGAGTGTAGGAACATTTATTGGATCGGGTCAGTATTGAAGAGTGCAAGCCAGTGGAAGATCATAGGGCAGCTGGGCAAAGTAGGAAGGAAAGTTTAGACAACTGTCTCGTCTGATAGTAAAAGGAAAGCTTTAGTGATCATGACAGGTGCAACTTTGAACAGGATTAGGCATGCATAGGGCCAATACCAAATGGAAAGTAATTGGGAGGAGTTTTAACAGCAACAGAAATTATTGTTGGACTCCATTGTTTGAACAGGATATACATAAAAAAAATCAGTGATGAAAATAGCCATTGTTCAGAGCATCTTTATATGGCTAAAAGGAATTTCTAGTTTCTGAAATCGTCTTTAATGAAGCCAAATGGGAAAACTTACACTGCAAGAGAGAGGTATCTCCCAGATAAGTTGCAGAGTTGAAATGCCTTGTTATTCCTGAGGGGAAAGGCAATATAGACATTACATTTTAAAATAACAAAAGATTAAGACCAGGCAGGGCAGTACAACTAACGGCAAGTGCTGAAAGTTAAAAAGTAAGGGTTATGAGGAAATGCCAATCAAAGGTGAAAAGGGCTTAACATGAGGGATTATGAAGAGTACATACACATAAGAACAAAATACATTTAAGTAGGACATGTTTTAATTTTACTTGAGTCATCAAAGAAGAACGATAAGGAGGAGTATAAAGGACATATAAAGGGATTGTAAAGGACCAGCCAGACAGAAAATGCTGAGATAAATAGGAGAAACTGACATAGGCACAGTGAGCATAACAAACAGTTGAGGATGATAAGGGTGGTATGAAAGAAGTACACAGGCAGAGCAAGGCGAATATACTAACAGAATTCATGCACTGCCATAGTAATGACAGACTTTAGGGGAACTGAGGCACTTTAGTGATTCGGAGTGGACTATACTCTGAATGAGGCAGAGAACATTCTATGTATGTATATAGTTATCCTGGGGAAAGCTGGCATAAAAAAACAGATTAAGTATGGAATTTTATTTTAAAATGAAAGTAAAAATAAAAAAGGAGTTAAATGGATGGGTAAAATGCTATGGTGGATGCCAGAGATTCAAATTTCATGAGGAGGGGCAGTGTAGGAGAAGGAAAAGAAGAAGAATGTGTGGGCTGATTGATGAATATGGATATTCAAAGTAATTCTTGGAATGTCAATAGTATAGTGATATGGACCAACAGACAGAGGATAGCCTATATATAATGCAGAGGGAAAGCAAAGGTGACAGCTGTACTGCAAACACATTTATATCTGAATGAGCAGAGAACAATTACAGGAGGAAGAGTGCTATCTGGGGAAATGGAAGACAAAGAGGGCTGCCACTGTTAGTAAAGAAGAGCTGGCCATTTAAGACAGAGGACAGGAGAGGATACAGGATAGAAAGGGTAGATATGCAGGGATTGAGGGAACTGCAGGGGAGTACAATATATAGTGGTGATAGTGATAGTTTACATACTGCTTGGGATTAAAGTAAGGAAATGAAGAAAGATATTAATGGGGTTACTAAGGTTTCAGGTGGGTGTTTTTCTAGTGGTAGGAAACTAGAATTTCATGATAAAGACAAATGAAGTACAGAAGGGCTCAAGAGCAAGACGGATAAACAAGGAAGGTATATTTCTCAGAAACTTTATCAGCAGTGTAGGATGGATAAATGTAGGGAAGATAGAGGAGATTCAAAGGAAAGGGCAGCGTTATACCTGCTACTCAGGGAAATGTAGCCATTGGTCAAGAATAGGCAAAGCTTTTATTTTGAAACAGAATATGTGATCAGTGAAGATGATTAAGGTACAGCCTGTGCATATCTCTGATTATAGAGTAATGACAGTAGTCTCACAGGAAGGAAAGGGTGGTCTAGCTAGGCACTGGAGAATAAAAGCATTTGTTATGGATAAGGAGAGGGAAACAGAATGGGCAAAAATGATTTGCAAAGAATATCGGAGGATGATAAGGAAGAAAATGGAGATACGTGGGTGCAGAAGAAGAGGACAGCTAGGCAGGAATTACAAAAAAGAGAAGATAAGTGGGGGAACAGAATGGGAAAGAGTTAAAAAATATCCTGTTAGAGGAGTTGGGAGAGATGCAACAGAATAACAGGAGAGGTTTAACGGTAAGGCGTAAGAGGAAAAGGGAGATCAGACAATTAATTCAAAGAAAACAGGACAGAAGACTGTGGAAAAAATAATTGCTATGGAAAAAGTATTTGCAGAGCAATCTTTGAAAGCAGTGAAAATATCAGAATATTGCTGACAAATTTAAGGCAGCAGGAAGCTGAATGAGGAGTATTTCAACTTCTTCTAGAGAGAAAGAGAAGAGGATGGGAATGAAGTTAAAGGAAATTTTGGAGAGATTTAAGGAATATTATCAGCTTTTATATTCAATGGAAGAGGATCACAATGAAGGATTACAAGATGAATATGGGTTTCTAAAAACTGAAAACGAGGAAGATTGACCAGGAGTATAGTAGTAGGTTGGTAGATCCAGTAACAGAAGAAGTTATGGAAGTGTGGAAAGGATTGCTAGGGGGAAATCACTTGGTATGGATGGTTTACCGCTAAAATTTCTGAATATTTATAACATAGATGTGACACAGGGATGGACTAAATTGTTCAATGGTATATTAGTAGGGGATTCAATGTCAGCTTCCTGGGAGGAGGCTCTAATTGTGGCCATCTTTAAGGAAGGCAAAGACCCCAATATACCAGCATTGTATAGACTGATATCAAAACTAAACCATGATTATAAATGTTTTATGCACATCCGGGCTAACAGACTGAGGAAAATAGTGACCTAAATGATGCAGTTAGACCAGGCAAGCTGTATTGAAGGACAAAGAGCTACTGATACAGTTAGATCAGGCAAGCTTTACTGCAGGACAAAGAGCTACTGATACAGTTAGATCAGGCAAGCTTTAAAGAGCTACTGATACAGTTAGATCAGGCAAGCTTTACTGCAGGACAAAGAGCTACTGATACAGTTAGATCAGGTAAGCTTTACTGCAAACAAACAGCTACTGATACAGTTAGATCAGCCAAGCTTTACTACAGGACAAAGAGCTACTGATACACTTAGATCAGGCAAGCTTTACTGCAGGACAAAGAGCTACTGATACACTTAGATCAGGCAAGCTTTACTGAAGGACAAAGAACTACTGATACAGTTAGATCAGGCAAGCTTTACTGCAGGACAAAGAACGACTGATGCACTTAGATCAGGCAAGCTTTACTGCAGGACAAAGAACTACTGATACAGTTAGCTCAGGCAAGCTTTACTGCAGGAAAAAGAACTACTGAAGAAGTTAGATCAGGAAAGCTTTACTGCAGGCAAAGAACTACTTAGAATGTTATTCAAGGCTATTGTTAATGGAGGACATACAACAGACAAGAATTGACATTAAACCAATAAGAAAAAAATACCACAGTCCTGTGGAAAGGAATTGACATTAGTACTGTTAAATGTTAAAAATGTGTTTTGATAATGGTATGATGGATTTATTTGTTTACTTTACTGGAAAGGTGGGTTTTCTTGGAGGATGGATAAAGATATGGAACATCTATAAGTAGTCCAAAGAGAAAGTAAAAACAAGGCCAGAATTATCATAGGAATTTAAGATACAGAGTGGGACCAGACAAAGCTGCCCCCTCTTACCTTTATTGTTTGCAGTATATCTGGAACACCTAGCAAAGTATAAAAAAGGAAAGAGTGAAAGGATATGAATGCGAGACGTAAGAGAAAAGGTTAAAGTTATGCACTGATGTATATTGATGCTGGTTAACAGGAAGAAAGCTAAGGAAAGCTTATGGCAGATATTATAGGCTTTCAGGAAGTTTTGGGATATAAGGTTAATTAAGAAAAAATTTAAATATTAAGGGTGACATAGGAAGAAGAGCAAGCACAACAATGGTTGAACAACTGATTAGTCCCTGATGGGATGAGATATTTTAGTATCTGGACAGGCTCTTTGGTAGAACAATCACTAAGGGTAACATAGTAAAACAGTAGACAAAGTTAAGACACAACTGTTTAAGTGGAGAGGGTTACAACTAGATTTGGACAAGGAGTTTTAATTTTAAAACTGTCTACTATGTCACAGTTTACTTATGAAGGAGAGTTTTTGGGGGGAATTGCCACATGATAATTTGTTGAAAAAAGTAAAGCAGATGTTCAGGGAGTTGATTTGGGTTGGGATAAAGTATAGGTTGATTAGAAAACTATGATGGGAAGAAAGGAAGAAAAAGGGTGGGAAGTTACAGTCTTAACGACAATTTGCAATCGGGAATTGTGGTAAATGTCCTGAGGTTGGATGATAAAGGATATTTGGGAGACTGGAAGGACATAATTTACACAAAGAAAAATAAGAATCTGTATATAGATGACATTACTGATCTGTTGCTGAAAACCCCAAAAGACAGGTTAGTGCTACAATGGTCAGGAAAACTGCAGAAGATTTTTTAGAATACATAGAGGAGATAAGAATATAAATTTTAACCACAGCAGGAACAAGGAAGGAGAGGAAGAAGGAAACTGTATCATGGAGGTAGTGGAAGAAGTAAACGGAGACAAAACACTATTTATAGGAGAGAAGAGAAAAGACTGGGAGATGTTAAAAGTGGAGTTTGATTTAGAGGATAGGCTGGTATGGGAATATCAAGGAATGCAGGAAGAAGCAAAAGGAGGCAAAACATTCTTTGCAGATTGTAATATGAGTGAGGTTAAAAGACACTTAACTGCTGAGTGAGGAGGAAAGTATGTCTTCTTGTGGAACTTCCCACAGATAGATCAAATGTTGGAAGACCCCCGATCTAGTTTCCTTTCATAAGAGTCTGCCCTGATTGTTCTAAGTTTTCTGCTAAACAGTTCTGCCCTGATGGAATGTAGGATGCCTGTAGAGTGAAATTGTGCTGTGAAGCTATATCCCAAGCTAACATGGCTAGTCTGCAAAGGGGGTACACTCCGGTTCTGTCTTACTTGTTGATGTACCACACAACTGTGGCATTATCTATAGCCACTTGAAGAGGTTCCAGGGACCAAAGATGGTTCATACAGTTGAGTGCCATGATTAGAGTAAACATCTCCTTGATATTTACTTGCTTGCATCTGTCCTTGGTGTCCCACACCTCCTGCACTTTTATCTCACCTGAAACTTCTCTTCAAGCAAAGTCCAAAGCTTCTGTGGTGGCTAACTGCTTTGGAAAAGGGAGGAAGAAGGGGAGATCTAGATTTAAGGACATCTGTTGTCAACACCAAATGATTTCTCTTCTGTTAAAACCCAGCACTAGGATTTGATTAGACAAAGGGTATTGCTGCCGGGATGAAAGTCCTTTCAAATACCACTCTATCTGTCTCATGTGGAGTTTTGCCAGGGTTACCAAGAGAATCAAAGATGCCATGAGACCCAAAATCCTGTGGAATTAAATTGCAGTGAACCAAATTTGAGTGGAAACCCTTAGAAATAGATCTAAATAAAGATCTGTTTTTTTTTTCCTGTGGAAGTAAAGTCCTTTGAACTGAAATGTCTAACTGATATCCCAGGAACACAATCCTGTGTGAAGGATTCAAGAATGCTCATTTGGAATCCCAGCTTTTGTAACAGATCTGTCATCCAATAGAGATTCCTGACAGTTTGAAAAACACTCTGCAAAGATATGCAAGCCATCTGAATATGTAAATATCATCCAAAGAACTGATAATGTGATCCATATACACAAAACCTTAAGAAACATCTGAAGTCTGGATGAATAGGGATGTGATGATAAGCATCTTTAAGTCTAGTATTACCAGAAAACCTGAAAGAGGAAAAGGAGGTAACACATGACATGTCATCATTTTGAATATGTGCACTATCACAAACAGGTTTAGGAAAGACAGATCCAGAACTGTTCTCCAAGCATTTTCTTACTTTGGCACTAGGTATATCCTTGAATAAAACCCCTTCCCCATTTAGGAAGGAAGAACTGACTCTTTCATAGATTGGGATGGCATGTGATAAAGAACAGGTGGATACAAAAGAGACAGATTTGCAGGATAAGAAATGATCTCCTGGAAAGGAAGTATTTCCTTCCACTGCCATCTGTAATCTTGATGAATAATTTTCATAACACATTTGTCTGAAACAATCTGCTACCAAAGAGAAAAACAGAGATTCAGACTTTATGGAAGAAAAAAGGGGCTAGGATGTGAGGGGGGTCACAAGGTCTCTTGAACATTCAGACTCTTGCTACAGATCACACACCATGCCCCAGGATTCCCACTCCTCCTTTCTTGATGTACTGGAAAATATTAGGGTTCAACCAAACAGCCTAATAATGGGTGATTTCAACTACCCCAACATTAACTGGGAAAACTACTCATGTACCAACTCCTACTCTCAACGCTTTCTGGAATTCATAAACTCCAATGCCCTGGATCAAATTATCCACACCCCCACCAGGGGCAACAATTTCTTAGATCTAGTCATTACCAACATGAGTGACCGGTGTTCCACACCTGAAGTCAATGCCTCATTGGTCCGATCCGACCATAAGTTAATTACCCTAGATATCCACATCCTGCCTCCACCCCCCCCCCATTAAGGAAACCATGGTAAAAAATTTCTCCAAAGCCAACTTCATGCTTCTTAAGACAGAAGTGGCGAACTTCATGACACCCATGCAGATGGACAATACAGTTACGACTACTGAATCCTACATAATTGCACTTTATAAGCAATTACATGAGTGCATGGATCGGGCTATCCCAAACAGAACCAAGATGCTATCCTCCAAAAAGAGGAAGCCAATCTGGTGGTCCCCTGCCATAAACAAACTGTACAACAGAAGGAAGAAACTGTTGCAAAAGAGAGTAAAATCCCATGAGTGGAGGAGCTACCTGGTCAGCCTCAGTAAGAAGTTGCGATCCCTGATAAAATCCTCCAAAGCTAGTTACGAAAACAAAATTGCCACTGATTCTAAAGACAACCACAAAGCATTCTATAGCTATGTCAAGAATCTCAATGGCAACACTCAGATCTGCACTGAGTTACAGCACAATGGCACTAAATATACTGATGAAGTTACCATATTATAGGTGACAAAAAGCGTTTAAGTTGATAATAAACCTTTTAACATTTAAACTGTGTTCTACCTTGGATTTTAGGACTCGTTACTACTAGTTTGTTTTTTGTGGCTTCTGTCTTTGCCCAGCTTGTTTGTACTAAATATACAGACTCAACTGATATTGCCAACATCCTGGCAGATAGGTTCAGTGCTAACTTTACCCCCCTCTCACCCACTAAAGAGCCCATCTCTATACCAAAAGAATGCAAAATTCCTGTAATTACAGCTGCACAGGTAAAAACCACACTCTCCAAAGCCAAGAACACAGCATTCATGGGATCAGACAATATCCCAGGCTGTGTTCTACATGAACTACAGAATGAACTGGCACTCCACCTAAGTACCATGTTCAATCATAGCCTCACCTCAGGCTTTGTGCCTGCTGAATGCACACAGTGATGGTTATCCCACTCCATGAGGGGGGAGCCACCACGGACCCCGGGAACTACCGCCCCATTAGCCTGATGAGCCTGGTCTGCAAAGTCATGGAACGTATCATCATGGAACTTATAAACAAAGACATTAGTAATCTCCAAACTCTGGACCCCACCTAGTTCGAGTTTGTAAAAGGCAGATCATGTCTCCTAAACCTGACAGACTTCTTTGAAGCAGTCACCAAAGCCACAGACAAGGGTAAGGTGGTTCACATAGCCTATCTAGATCTTGCCATGGCTTTCAACACCATCCCCCACCCTGGAATTATAGATAAACTCACAAAACTAGGTATAAATCCCTATATCACAAGATGGGTTGCCAACTGGCTCACTGACAGAACCCACACGTTGAAAGTAGCAGACTCCAAATCTGACTTCAGACCAGTGACAAGTGGAGTACCACAGGGTTCAGTCCTGGGTCCTCTCCTGTTTGGTATCTACTTCTCTGAAGTACAGGCTAACACAGAAGGTCTTTGGCTAATGAAGTTTGCAGATGACTGCAAACTGGGAGCCATAATCAAAACTCCTAACGATGTGGACATCCTACAAAAGGGCCTCATTGAGACAGTTGCCTGGTGTCAAAGCCATGGCCTCAAGCTCAATGCCAAAAAGGGCACTGTCAACCCCTTTGGTAAAAACTCTGTACCCATGAACTACAACATAGGCAGTAGTATACTTAACACCGAAAGTGTGATAAGAGACCTTGGGATACAGGTGGACAGTAGTCTCTCCTTTGATAATCACATTGCCACAGTAGTCAGGAAATCCTTCTATGTGACACACCTCAACACAAAAGGTTTCTCATCCAGAAAAAAAGAGGTCATTGTTCTCCTCTACTCATCACTCATTAGACCCATTATAGAGTACAATGCCATTTTTGGTGTGTACCTCACAAGACATCTACAACAACTGGAAAGGCCGCAGAAATACCTCATAAAGAGGATTGCCGGCCTCAAACAGATGCCCTATGCAGACCGTCTCAAAAAACTCCAGCTTTACTCCGCCACATATTGCCTACTCAGAGGTGATCTCTGCCTAACTTACAAAGCTATGTCAAACCCAGAGCTGTTGGACATGATCCACTTAAAGAAATCTCAATCCCTCCGAGCTAGATGCTCTAGGGACCTAAACCTTGTCACCATAATAAACAGAACATGCCAGAGGGATAGATTCCTGTCCCAGAGACTTCCCATACTCTGGAATAAACTACCTATCTATATTAAACAAAGTTCCTCATTAGCACTCTTCAAGAAAAATACTGATGAATGGATGGGAAATAGGATAATTGAGAGAGAGAGAAATAAGTTTCTGTGAAATATATTACAAAGACTCAGCAAGATTGTATATAGACGGTTTGAAGACTTCAGTAGATATGTACAGATTCTCGCAAGGTTGACTTATTTATTATACAATTGGATTTTGAAAGCCAGCATATGATAACAGAAGTTGGAAACAAATGGATAAGCTTAATGTATTAGAGTGTTGTAAATATAAAGTTCATTAGAAAAGGTTAATGGTTATAGGTTAACCTTATACATGGCAGTCTAATCTTGACAGCCTATATACTGTGACATGATTGCATAGCTCACTGAATGTTATTACCTCACAAAACAAAAAAAAAATAAGTACAATATCACCCACTATGTACCTAAATAGGGCACCGGAGTTTGAAGGAGAAAAGTGAGATTAAGAATTAGTACTTAAAGTAGGCTTGGAAGGATAAGAAATGCTACGAGAAAGAGAACAACTGGAGTATGCATTGAAAAAGAAAAGGTGGGGTAGGAAGTACAAAGATGAGTTAAATGGAAGCAAAGAAGGGGGAAGGCAATGAAATATGGAATTGGCCCTCTAGTAGCAGAAAGGGTATGAAGGGGAGAGACAGGGTGGTATTAGTTGTAAACAGATGAAATTGGTATTGTAATAATGGTAGGCTGTTTCGAGTTAGATGGGAGGGATGTTATTACTTAACTGTGTTAACATGCAATGTGTGTATACCTGAAGAGTTCTGATATCATAAGTGTCTGTGAAATATATTACAAAGACTCAGCAAGATTGTATATAGACGGTTTGTAGACTTCAGTAGATATGGACAGATTCTCGCAAGGTTGACTTATTATACAATTGGATTTTGAAAGCCAGCATATGATAACAGAAGTTGGAAACAAATGGATAAGCTTAATGTATTAGAATGTTATAAATATAAAGTTCATTAGAAAAGGTTAATGGTCACAGGTTAACCTTATACATGGCAGTCTAATCCTGACAGCCTATATACTGCGACATGATTGCATAGCTCACTGAATGTTATTACCTCACAAAACAAAAAAAAAAAAATAAGTACAATATCACTCACTATGTACCTAAATAGGGCACCGTATCAATTATCGCATAATGCTACCAATAGTACTTTACCTGAAAAAATGTCTAGATTAATAATATATTGATCCCTCCAAGCCTTTGCTTATTAAATATATTTATTAAAAAATCTGTATCAGCTTTAACCTTATCTCTGTATTTTAAAGGTTTAACATTTTCGTATGACTAAACATTGTAATAGTTTTAGTGTTCTACTTAATTAGTCCTGTCTACCTAACTTTCACTGTTAATAATATACTTAAACAAAGGTTAAAAAAATAAAACAAATAAATGCATGAAAGTTCTAACTGCTGTGCATAAAATTCATTTTTCCAGTTCAGCCAAATGGGTACAGTTCATGAAAATCAGAGAAAAGAAAGACAGCTGCAAAGTAGAAACACATTCTCTATGACGCATCTACTTACCTGTAACAATTGTTATTGTACTTGTTGTAACTTCCCAGAGCAGTCAGACAACCCTGGCAAATTGCGTAAGAAAAGAAGATCTGTGTACCAGCATCCATCCATACCTGAAAATGAATTACAAGGAAGAATGAGATTACACTCTATACAGAAAGAACCTTACCTAATTATGAAAGGCTAAACAATCAACGTATTCCCATTATGTTGCAAGGTAGCCCTATTATTACAACAGAAAACAGAATGGAACATATAAAGCTACTAGACAGAAAGTTTATTTCCATTTTTGTCTGTAAAAACTTAAAAAAACTCAGGATAAACATGAAATATATAACTTGACTAAAAACAGAATGGAATAATGACCAGCCATAAATAATAACTTTATGAGGTATTAAATGAACTGTTAAGGACTTTGTCTTGTGATGTTTGTAAGACATACTTTACTAAAAATGTAGTAGCATTAGATTTTACAGGTACAATTAATAGTTTTAACTTCCAAATGTTCAACAGTGCAGTATCCTTTTGTTTATTCTCTTATAAGAAAAGACAAGCCAGATTGATTCTTGTACATCAAAATATCCCTACAAGCCTCCCTTTCTGCACCATCCTCTTGACATGATATAGATTTTTTCAACCATCTACTACTGACAACAAAATTCTTATCCAAATGTTTACTCAATTCTTCCAACAGCATGCTATGTTTAGTCATTTATTGTGATAACCATTTAAATTCAAAATTTACTGATTTCACAATGTCCATATTTCTGGAGCTAAAGGAATACATTTCCCAATAATCTATGAAGTACAATACATTATTTACTTCTATCTAAAAATACATAAATATGTTCATGAGACTATAAGCTGTTAAATTGTTTGACCTGCTTTTGAAATCCACATTAACAGAAATCTGATACTTCTGGAAACATTCTTCAGACCTCAAATGGTGAAAATATGCTTGTAATAAATTAAATTTTGTATTGCTTTATTCACTAAAGACATGGTTTTGTTACTCAGATTTACCATAGCAATGCATGTCTTAGTACGTAAAGACAGAGCCAAATGTTGGTTCCATTCTGATGTAATTGTCTGATAATGTATCTATACAGATCTGTAGGTCTATAAAAAAGAAATGATTCATATTTTTTTCATTTTATCTGTCATATTAGAATGCTCTTTTATTCGAAAGACATGCATGCGTAAATGGGCATGCCTTCGTTGAAGGTTGGGCGTTGAGCTGGCAATCTCAGCGTTTCATAAAAAAAATCTATTGCCAATCATTAGTGGACTGGAGTTCAGCTGTGGTGACCCCTTACCAGAAAAAAGCCGAAAGACAAACAACAACATTAGAATGCTCTTTTATGATTGAAGTAACATTCCTGCATGTTTCACCATGGTTGCCCATGGTACATAATGTAATATTTGAGTGAAACTATTCAGCCAAGCACATTTCTAGAAAAGGGTCCCATGAATTATTTCCTACAATGTACTTATCCTCCCATTAGTAGTTACTCATGTCAAGGGGTGTTGTGTATTACAGATCAGGTTTTTTCTTATCACTGGTCAAATATAATTATAGACCACGGAAAGACATTAGAAGAGGCTTTGGTCTCCTGTGTTACTCACTTCAAATAACATTTATGTCTTACTTCTAACAATAGTCTAGTTAGCAGTAAAGAAAGCAACACGTTTAGAGTTGTCTATATCCTTTGATACTGTGACAAAGGGAGATACTGCCAGCACAGCTATCTGGAATTTGGTAAACAATTATATATTATTTGTGAATATCAACATGATCTATATAAGATGCTTGTATTACAAATATATTAGAACTATATGTCATGTGTATATCAAACTGGTCTGTACAGACATATATGTTAAAAAGGTATTTTGTAAAGTACTGAGCTTAAAAATGGATTCACAGTGTGCCCTACTGGAAGAGAACAGAAATGCACATGCACTATTATAACTGTATATTGTATGTATTTTGACAGTGGAAACTGGAATACAGTTGGTTATCTTCAGAAAAATAGCTGAAATTAAATTACTTTATGGTAGCTACAGACAGAATGTCTATACTAGAGAGCTCTCTGTATTGTCTTTAAGGTAAAATAATTACTAGTTTTGAATGTGAAGGAATGCAATTGTTTTATGATTTCCAGCATCTGCCAAAGATCTGAGGTCTATGTATTTTCACAGGTAGATGTTAAATACTGCTAGCTTCCAGCAGTGGGGGTTTCACCTGGGATAGAGTAAGATGACAAGAAATCATGTCATTCTGCAAGCTATCCCAGTAATAATATTTGGGATATTTATTTAAAATGTATCTGAGAGAGACTGTGCATTCTGTATTCTGTCTAAGGCCTGACAACAACTAAAGAAGATTCATTTACCACATCTGCCTTGCTCTTAAGTAAGTTAAGTAGGGTATAGTAATTCTCTTAGATTCAATCAGGAATATACTGAAGCATAGTTTAGATGTTTTTTCTTCATTTATTTGAGGCTGTCCTGCAATGTTGTTTTAAATATTTCCTGTAGTTTTGAACTCTGATATCGCTGTCAGTATATGCTGAATATTTTCTTGTTCTTTTATTATTTATTATTAAATATATTTAAATATTTCATTGTGGTTGATCTTTTTGAGATATTTAAGTTTTGAGAGTACTTGCATGTTTATTTGGTGATGCTTTGTGGGCCACTCCTAATAGCCTTGCTCTTAGTCAAACTACCATTTTTATTAATATTAATATTACACAGTAAGATTGGATACCCTTTATTAAGAGCCTTAAAGCAGCTGATAAGGAGTTGGTTGGTGGCAGTGATAACTACCTTATAGTCTGGGAAAAAGGGGGCATGGCTAGTAAACGTCTGCCAGCCTTTTCCAGGTGTGTGTGTGTGTGTGTGTGTGTGTGTGTGTGTGTGTGTGTGTGTGTGTGTGTGTGTGTGTGTGTGTGTGTGTGTGTGTGTGTGTCTGTGTAAATCAATCCTCAAAGAATGTGTGTGTCAACTACTTGGGCAGAGATATGATGCACATGATGGTTAGACAGAGAGGGTGCTGGAGGTCTTGGCTTGGCCACTCAGCTGAGATCTCAACTCTATAGCTGTACCACTGAGGGTGTCTTACTGGGGATCTGGAGAAAGAGTGAGAAACCATCCTCAGACTGACTGTGGCCTCTGTGTGCTCTTAAGGGAGATTGCACTTGATCCAGAGAGCTGTATCTGGAAATATTGTGGGTGTACCTGTTATCCTCCTAGTGTATGCCCCCCACTGGTGCCACGGGTGAGGACTGAGGCTCCTTGATTACTGGTCCAGTGGTGGGTCATCGTAGATACTATAATTGGAAGCACTGGATTGTGAGGTGTACACATTCTCCTGTATTTTGTTCCTGCTCTTCACAATTGCTTTCTTTAGTAACAAACAAACAAGAAATCTGTTATCAATTGCTGCTCCATCACAACTGTGTGGCCGTCTTTTCCTAAACAACAGCCAGAATCTTTTTTTTTTTTATTTGTTATTGTGTTTAGAAAGAAGCACTCCACTACTCTAAGCACTGATTTAAGATTGTCCATATGGTTTTACAGTTTAATTAGCATCCTGGTTTATTAGTTTATTCCATGTTTGCAATTTGTCAAAATAGTTTTCATAATTAATTTGTATTAACTTACTATAAATATGTAAAGAGTTATCAAATGTTAAGGATTGCTGTTATTTTAATTTAATCCAAATCTAGCTACCATAATTATTTCCCCTTAAATATAGTCATCTGTCCAATAACTTAATCTTGTCTAATATTAGACACATTTCATGAAAACTCTGTTCTCAAGACATGAAACACATGACAGCAGGTGGTGTTGCTATATAATTGTGTTTACTGTATTCAGCTTTACTGTGAAATTACTGCCTAGACTTGAAAATACAGCAGTACATTCCATAGTGCAATCGTGTATCCTCTTCGTATGAGGTCAGCAGCAGTCAGGAGGCACACTAGTACATACCGTTAAAATCAAGCTCAGAAGGTCAGAGAATTGTGCAGCATCTATTTCCTTAAAGGCAAACCAAAAACACAATCTACAGAAATACCAGCCATAAAACATTAAACAAAAAATACAAACAAAACAAAAATACTTAAAAGTGCTACATGTCAAGATACCATCCGCCAAGTTTTATTTTAAATGGTGCATGCAATTGAGTCCTGGTCTGGGAGTGGTGCAAAAAAAAAAAAGAAACAAAAGTTGTTTCATAGGTTTTTGCCATGCACCTCAGAATCAGTAAAGGTTATATAGCTAAACAGAATGACTCTGAAGCATAACTTGGGCATGTTTCTACCAAAAAGACTCAGATACTACATGACAGTCATGTGACAGTTAATGAAGAGACTTCCTTTATCAACATGTGCATGTTAAATTTCTAAAACAATGCATTATTTTTATAAACACAATGGTTTAGGGTTCCAAATAGTCATGTAAAAAGTATCAGTAAGACATATAGGTTATAGTTCTCCCTTTTGTTCTTCTCAAGAGTTCCTTATTTCATTTCATTCAGATATACACGTATCAAAATATTTATACATAAAAAATGCAAATAAGTGAAAATATCTTGCTTAGGCATAATAAAGATTATTTGGTTACTTGTTCAAATGTTATCTTTACTAAAAGATGAAAGTTAAACATTTTAAGATTTAGATTTTCAGAAAAAAATGCTGTTGCAAATAAATCCGCTACCGAGAAGAGCTTAGCTCCACAGTGATCAGTGAGTCCTGTAAATCCTCACACAACAAAGGTTATCTCTCTCTACTAAAGCAACCCTGCACAACCTAGAGTGCCTTAGTACCTTATCTATCTAAGAAAAAATCACAGCTTGCAGTACATTTCTATGCTTAACATAACAAACTTCCATCCTTTGTTCTAATGCACTTTCAGGTAGCAATACACAGAAACGTTTTACCTGTCACTCTTAAAGCCCTTCCAATAAAGTTACTGCTGCAAATGGTTACATTCATCTGAAACTGAATTCACAGGGCTATGTGTAAAACATCACTTACGGTCAAAGGAATGGATAGACAAAATACATATAATTTCCAATGCGTCTGAATTGCACTGCACTGTTGATGTTTCCACATTTGATATTTATTGCATATTTCTTTATCTCATTAAAGATCATGTGCAAAGTTTTTTTAACTTGTTCTGTAATAGCACTACTGCTAATCAGGACTGAAAAATCTTCAAAAACAACTACAATTCTGCCTCACAACTGTGTCATCAAAAGATGGAAGCAAACAATGCATAATATGGAAAGTAAAATACATGACTGGACTATTTAACATAAATAAAAATGGCTTTATAAAATAAACTAAATGTATTTTTACTTTATTAATTCATAATAAAACAAGATATTTCAGAATCGAGACTGTGACATAAAATGATGTGACTGACATTTACAGCCACTGAAGAGGTAAATAAAGCATTTATATATAATATTTAAAAGCCTCCCACCTCTGAAAAACTCAGTGATAGAGAATTATTTTCTTGCTAATAAGTTATTTGTTGTTAAATCTGATTGTGCATTATTTTTTGTTAATAATTCATTATTTGCTGTTAAATCCGATCTAGAAATTCCAGCATATGTAACTATGTAAACTTAATATTAACTTACTAGTGTAACTTACTGAGAGAACCCCCACCCCCCAGGCTGGGATATACATGTGGGCATGTCCCTCTATAAAACTGCATTTCAAGTTTTACCATGACTGATTTAATACACATCAACACGTTACTCCAGTGTCTTTATTGTTCAGAATTTATAAGAGGAATATTTAAACTATTGTCCCTATTTCAGAATTCCTGTCCTTCACAAAATACACACTGGCAAAAAAACTGTTATTCCAGCAACTTTGTCTGACTTTCAGACTTTATTGTTTGTGTCTTTCGGCTTTTCCCGGAATGGGTCGCCACAGCGGAACTCCGGTCTGCTAATGATTGGCAGTAGATTTTTACATACTGGCTTGCAGGGCCTAACGCACAACCTTCAATGAAGGAATGCCATTCACACATGTCGCCACACAGAAGACGCTCTAACTGAGAATCGAATGGGCAACGTCTAACTGTGAGGCGACAATGCTATTCTTTGGAAAATACATGCTTGACGCAAAAACAATTATTCCAGTAACTTTCTGAGTTTATTAGAGTGATATTAAAAACCTGCCCCTATTTCAGACTTTTTATTCCTCAGAAAATGCATGTTGAAATACAAAAGTCTGTTATTTCAACCTAGATGTCAGTACCATGATAGTGGTGTGAGGGGATTTGTGAGAGGTTTGCTACTCTACCACCATGTGTGTGTGTGTGTGTGTGTGTGTGTGTGTGTGTGTGTGTGTGTGTGTGTGTGTGTGTGTGTGTGTGTGTGTGTGTGTGTGTGTGTGTGTGAGGGGGTTACTGTAAGAAAGTTTTGTCAATTAATATAGTCATCAATTAAGTTGATTCTAAGGAAATGGAAAGGTAGGTGGAAATTAGACTCCTTTAAATATCTTAGCATGATGTATTAAATATATAGGAAGGATTTTGGAAAATAAGAATTAAAGAAAATGCCCAACCCCTGCAAAGATTGCACTATAATACAGAAGACTATGACTGGGGTCCCTGATTGCAGTCAGTCTCTATGTGTTCAGGAAATGGATTCCAAAAATGTTCACCATGAAATCAAAGCTTGAGGGATGAATTTCTTGAAATACATAAATGAAGTTTCAATTGAAGACCCAATCATACATCTTTGTATTTGTTTACCATATCTTGGGAATTCTAGCTAGCCAGATACATTAACACTCCCCTTCCTTGAACAGATGTGGTAGTTTAAACTGTCTTACAGCTTTAAAAGCTATACCACCTCAAAAGAAAAAACAACCTCTAATCAAGCAACAGATTTATAAGCTGTTAGACACCTTGCCTTGCCGCACATTTTTTTTTGCTTGTTTGGCAGTGCAAAGTTTGTAACAGTTTCCAAATTGTCAGTAGGCTTCTAATGCAGTTTTCTAGAGGCTGCCTTCTGTACGGCAAATGGAGGCTCACTAATAACAGTTAAATCTAAAAAAAAAAAAACTAAGGTCTCCACTGAAAACAAGCTACTAGACTAATGAAATTGACTACCACAGTTAGAGAAGGATAAAAAAAAATAATAATAACAAGCTTGTCATGGTTAGATTCTTACATATTAAAAACGCTATAGCAAAATTATTTTCCCTCAATTTCAGAGTTCACTCCATGTATTACATCCTAATTATGTCAGCCAAGAGGAAACATTATGCCAGAAAATTTAATATTTCTGAAAAGGAGCATCAAAGGACTGAAATATAAAGTGTTCAAATGTATTAATAAATACATCAACAGTATCTTCTACTAAATGCCCTTACAAAATTGAACAATGTCACCATTATAGGAGTCAAATATTATTACATGTTCAGCTATATGTTTAGAATTGTTGTAGATATAATAATAGCACCTTCTTTTTAGCTTTAAGGTGTTACAGTCTCCTTATCAATGTGTTTCCTGTAAATAAGCAATAGAGCATTCCTCATGGATTAAATAATTCAGAACAGAATGTTTCTTCTCTATATTTAATCCATTAACATTAAAAGGAGCTATAGCTATTATTAATACAATTCATGCAAAGCACAACCAAAGTTTTTTTGTATTCTTTAATTGTATATTCAACAACATTTTCCCTTCAATTTCTTGTACAGAAAGAAGAACGCCCCTTCTTTCAGTGATATACTAAATTAAGCACTACCTGTTGTACATACCCTGCTATTTTGTCTTCGTACTGGAGAAGGTCTAATTGGTTCCTAAAATCTTAAAAAGGCTTGATACCCAATGCAGAAACTCAGAAAAGATCAAGACCAACCATCTGAGTTCTGATAAAGTCCCAAATTTGTGGAAGAAAGCCCTCAACTTAAATGAATTAAAGTGTGTTTTATTACTTGGTCTCAATCTTTTCTGAGTTTCTGCATCAGGTATTGAGGCTTTTTAAGGTTATTGGTCTTCTTAGCTGGATGCGCTGTTTGTTTTTTGTGGTTTTGGTTAATAAAATCTTCAAATCTTCCTCTGCTGCTTGTGACATCTCACAGCATATCTATTTTTGTTTTATCAGACTATATGAAGAAAGATTGCTTTTATTTAAGCCATAGCTATCACCTTATATGGGTGGATTCCTAAAGTGTTTGCACTTCTTAGGGATGTGAGTTTTCAAATACAGCAAACAGGTAGACTTTATATTTGAATCCTCTTTATCTCAGAAATATAGACATTATTTTATTACTGATAGATTTTGCAAACTTGACAATTAGTGGACTTAGCATTGATGAATCATATTTTTGAATCTTACTGGACAATGTACATGATCATGACTAAATTTTGGCACTTTGTAGAAAATCTTTATATATACTTAAAATCTTATACATTGCTTCTGAAAGACAGAAGCATTGTTTCTCCATTATTCATACACACAACTCTGTGATATTTTATCACAGTGCAATGGATTCAAAGTCTAATATTTCAGCATAAGAGATACTCTGCATTTACTCAATTTAAGCTTATTCCTGCAATTTTATACTGAAAGGATATGAATTCTACTTTCTGGTTGGATATCTAATAAAGGCAACTTTTCTAAAATGTTGGTGCTTTGCTCTAGAATACTTCCCAAGGGTAAAAATCTCATGCAGAGTTACTTCAACAGCTACACAGTCTGACCATTTTCTAACACAACTGCTTGTAAACTGACCAAGATGAACACACAAATTATAAGACATTTGTGTTCAAACTGTCTTTTGCTAGATATTATGAGTGATCTCATGTGGTTCCAAGTTCTGTTAATTGAGAATATCTAGTAAATCTTTCAGTTCAGTTTCAAAGTGGGGCCCACTGCCACATTTCACTTAAATTTAGAAAACAGAGTTAGTTACAAAAGCACCGTCAAGGGCAGCTCCCTTAACTGTTTGCTACCTTTTTTCATCACTTGATTGATGCATCACTACTGCAAAACAACCTAAGCAGTTTTCTTTTACTTTTCCAATTAAATCTAAGTGGAGTTAGGATCTCAAATAATGGAAAAGAAAAGGAAATGGGGGTATTCTTTCACCCTTCCCTTTT
The DNA here is from genome assembly GCF_019279795.1 of Protopterus annectens. NCBI lineage: Eukaryota > Metazoa > Chordata > Ceratodontiformes > Protopteridae > Protopterus > Protopterus annectens. The sequence continues at coordinate 191,833,781 of NC_056745.1, forward strand.
AATTTCTCTCTTCCCTTTCTATCCTTTTCCCATTCTCACCTCTCTTTACATTCTTTCTTTTTTAACTTTCCTCATACACATAGAATGTTTTACTTAATACCAGACAAAAAGTTATGCATAAAAAAACATTTAAAACAAAAATACAACCTGCCACACAAGTTCTTAAGGAAAGCATCTTCTTTGCCCCATATTAAAAACACAAGTAAATGCCTAAAACGGACAGAGGGGTTGGGCTGGGGTGACATGGACAGAGAAATAAACAAAACACTTAATAGGGAAGTGTTAACTCCAAGTTTTCATCTATGGTTTAGCATTAAACTCTTTGCTGAATTCCTGCAGTCCATTGGAAGTATCATTGTGCAGGCAATCTTTTAAGCTGCATCACTATATGCTATTACTTCTTTAAGGAGAATGGAGGGACAAGGTAAAGAAAAAAAGTTGGAGGGGATTCAAACAGACTAAAATTCCATCTTCAGTTAGCATATATGGAAAGATTCTGCTTCCAAGTCATCAGTGATTAGACCTGTAACTCCCTGGGAGATATATCTATATGCTTCAGGAAAATGACTGCCATCTATAATCACTCTGTTTTATAAGTCACTCTTTATTGTTTTAAAGTACATGTTATAGTATGCATAAAGTATAATTCTAGAGACTAAGAAAGGTGTTCACTGGAAATAGTATTGAAATTGACAGAAATTAAGGCATCTTTGGTGGTGAAAGATTCAATGCTGTTTGGCCCTATAGTGTACAGTTCAGTAACTGTTAACAGAAGGAAGACTTCAGAAAGGGTCTATATTATATCAGTGAAAATTTAACTTAGTGAATGCTGTATAATCAACCCAAACACCAAAATGCTGAATACACAGAACATCAATTTTTTTCCCAGGGAAAAAAATCGCTGCTCCATAAAAAAACAAAAAAACAAAAAACAAAATAAAGTGTGGGGCCCCCACACCCCCCTAGTTAAATATACCAACTTCGAGATCACACCACAGTGGAGGACAGGGCAAAGTCCCAAAAATGGCCCAGTGCTTTTTTTTTCCCTGGGAAAAAAATCGCTGTTCTGTGCTTTTGGGATTTCACCATTTTGAATAAAAAAGGTCAATTAAACAGCGTTCGCTATTTTAAGTGTTTGCTGATTTAATAGGAACCTTTCAGAAATCAGTATCAATGATGTGGGAACAGAAACGTGAAAGAAAAAACAATATTTACCCTAAGAATATGAAATCTAACTGGAGACCAAGGACATTGGTCTAGAGATTGTAATACTATCACTAGCTATTTATTACATGAATTTGAAAAATAACCTGTGGATAATTAAAACACCATTGCAATTTACTAAAAAATTCCAAACAGCTTTCAGTGTCTCATAGGACCAATTTTCTTCTAAGTACTCTTGTTTAAAAAAGTAATGAGTGAAACTACTTTTACAACACAACCCTTATCAACTCTGAAGTAAACAGGATTAAAATGTCTCTATGATATGTCCTCCATTTAAAACTGCTGTAGGCTAGAAAGCCTTCTCAAGATTGGGTTCTACTACCTTGAACCACCTGCTTAATGCCATAAAAAACCTAGAATGCATTTACAGCTTCAAAGATGCACCTATGCAGCATGTCTTTGCTGAGTATACCTGCTCCCATGGCAATAGTTTGTTAAGTTATTACCCTATATCACAAACAACAGAATATATTACAAAAATGTTCTCGGCATCATAATGTGACATTTTATATGAGCATACTTCTTATATATATAGGAGTTTATATTTAAGTATTACAAACATAACTGCATTGTATTTTATGCATAACTTGGCTTGTAAATCTGTATATTTTTTCTTTGTTCTTCTGTGAATGCACTCTGGACTGGATCTTCAGAATCTTACATTATCTGCATTGATTCTTATCATTATGTACTAAATTTTACAATTTATTCATTATGTATATGATATTGTTAATTAGCAAGATCCTAATGTATTTTCTGCTCTTTGAGCTTAGGACATTGCTGAAATGGGTCACCAGACCAACCCACTTACCTAGTGAACAAACACTAAATAAATAAGTACACAAATAAATGAATGAATAAATAAATATCTCTGCTTATATCTGAGTTGCTTTATTATTATAGGTTAAAATATAAAAGGGAAACAACATTAAATTTGTAAAAAATAAGACATGAAAAGTGTATATACATCCTCCACTCAAGAAGAATCCAGAAGTAAAGAGGCAATCAACTGGAATATATATTTAAAAGTGTTTTGCTGTGAGTATGTTGCTATGTCTAAATATATAAGAGATCCACTTCTCATGGGAAAAAGAGAAGACATAGGATTGTTTTGCCAGAATGGCAAAGTAACAGAAGTCTTGTTAATGAGGGACTGTAAAGTTGTTGTTGTTGTCTTTCGGCTTTTCCCAGTTAGGGGTTGCCACAGCGGAACTCCGGTCTGCTAATGATTGGCAGTAGATTTTCACAAACACAGAGGTGCCAGCTCAATGTTCAAACTTCAGCAAAGACATGCCCATTTACGCATGTCTTTCGAATGCCCACCCAACCGTGGGGAGGACATGCAGACTCCACACAGAAGGCACTCCCGCACTCCAGCCGAGAATCGAACGGGAGAACCTCTTGCTGTGAGGCAACAATGCTACCGCTGCACCACCGCTGCCAGATTTAAAATCTGAACATCTCTGCCTCTACTATATGTGACAGAAAATCATTTTTGAGAGATGGGCTGCAAATAGCTCTTACTGCATAATTCTCAACAAAGAGAAGTCTTAGATTTGACTTGCTAAGACCTCAAACTTAGTATTTGGCAGCAATTTGAAAAGAACGGACTCTCAAATGGTGTGTACTTAAAAACTGTTTCTGGCCAATTAGAACTAAGAATGCAAAATTTTAGGACAGCCATCTTTGACAGACTAGGTTAAATATGTAGATAATATCTAAAAGTTGATTAAAGAGATGGAAGAACAATTGAGAAACTTCAAACCTGTCATCAAAGAAGTCTATGTATCTCTCCAATCCTCTTCTAATCCCACCTAAAATGGTATGGCAGCTGGTTTTGCTTCAGGGATAATGGCTAAAACACCTTTCACTGCTTGAACTGCTGTCAGTGTTGGTAGTCTGGGTACAGTGTACTGAAACTAAATGCTGTTTTAAAAAGCTCTACAGTTAATAAATGTAAATGCAAGAAGAAGCTGTTTAACAATTGTTATTTAATTTCATAACTTTCCTTGTTTTCCTTCCTTAGTATGTTATAATACTGCAGTAATTTATGTCCTTTTTGTTTGCACTCATCTTAGGATGAGGTTGAGAAACCTCCCCAGACCAGTCCATTATACCAAAGTAACAAAAAAAAAAATAAAAGAAATGAAAAGAATTAGCAAATTTAAAATGATGCATTACCATTTTTCATTCTCAAATAAAGTGGTTCCAGTGGTAAAGAAAAACATACTGCTTTTAGAACATATAATGAAATACAGGAAAAGAAAATAGGCAAGTATGCCATTTACGAAACAAATTAAATTGTAAGACCAGTGAAGAATGTAAAGGCCTGAATGGAGTAGATTAACCAACTACATCAAGAAAGATGATAAAATATTTTGCAGATAAGTATGAGAACAAAAAAGACAAACTGAGGGATAGAAAAAGACTATAAAAACTTGACTGTTAAATTGATTACTTTTGCTCAGTAATCATGAAATTAAGAAAAGAAGGCTTGCCAAAATAACAAGTGACAGTACTCATGATAAGGATATGGTGCCTGCACTTTTTTAGTGGAAGCAGTCCTAAATGAAAACAAAATGAAAGATGCATAAGACATCAGGAGTTTGTTGTATTTATCCTTAAATTTCTAGAGAAATTAGATAAGAACTGAAAACATTACTGGCAAAAATATTGTAACTAGCTTAGGGTAAGGATCCTCATATCTGGAAGATGATAGATCATCAAAACTTTCTCAAGGCTTAGAGAAAAAAACAAAGGCTGAAAAAGTTTGCACACTCTGTTTGAACTCAACTGTAGGAAGGTAATAGAGTCACTGAATCACTGCTGAAAGAAACAGAGAGATTTATAACGTTTTAAATTTTTTGGGGCACAGGATCCAAGGTAAAATGGATTTCTATAAGGATGATAATGCAAGAGAAATCTACTAGACTTCTTTGACTGTGTAAGTAGAGCATTAGATCAGAAAGGGGAAGCTACTATCTACTTCACTGTTAGATAGGCATCTGATATGGTACCACAAAAAGGCTGTTGAACAAATTAGACTTGGAGTGGATTCTGAGAAAGTTGCTAGGTAAAACTCTTGTGAGATAATATAGAGGCTATCATCACACAGAGTTCAGCCAGATACAATGTTAACCAGTGGGGCATCAGAGAGGCCAAGACTATCACTATTCATTTCCAGTGTCTGAAAATGACCATGCAGAATGCCTAGAAGGAAATATATTTTTTTAACTGATGATACAAAAGTTGTATAAGATGGCTCATATGAATCATGTTGTAGGAAGGAGCATACTTGACGTGGCAAGCATGGAGAAAAGATTTAAACCCAAGAGTATAAATTGAGGGGATCAGCAGTAGTAATATCAGTAGCAAATGTGCAAAGTGAACTGGGCTAGTCATATCTGATGCTCTAAACATAAGCAGTGAAAAAAAAAAAACAATCAGGGAATGCTAGTTGAATGCTGGGATGTAACTAGCAAACTACCAGTAGTATTATAACAAAAATTGTTATTCATACATTAAGATAGGTGACAAACATCATCAGTGTAGTAAGGAAATAAATGTGGCAGTTCAGAAGAGGACAAAATAACTGCTGCATCATCATGTATGTCAAGTACGATATATATATATATATATATGGATCTACTTTATATATCTGAAAACCACAGCATCGAACTACTAAATATTGAGACAACAAAGTCGACATTTCATTATATTGTAAGTTCAAAAGCACATCATACAAAACATAAAAATGTGAAAACATCGAAAATACTATAGCAAACATTTGCTCAGCAACCCTATACCTTTGCAATACCTTACCTAGTCAATTTGTGCTTCTAAACTATAGATCGAGCTACAGCCAATATAGTAGGTGATGTACCGAGTTTTATATATAAAAACTATTTGAATTTGAAACAGCTATTCTGTAAGGACAAAACTCACCATACCAAGCAGGATCAGAACTTGAGACCTGGTACTTTTTCCTGCAAATGATGCAATATGTGTACAGTCATAACTGTGATCCAGGTTTATAATCATCCCATATTGAATTTAAATTTTATCCCAGGTTCCATGCCAACTGTGATACCACTAACCTAGTATATTTAACCAACTGTAATTGCTGTGGATGTTTTTATGTTGGCAAGATGTCCAGAAGGCTAAGAGATAGGATTTATAATCATTTATATGACATCAGGAACCATAACATACTGAATGTCCTAGCTAAACATATTATTGGATTTAATACACATAGCTTTAGCTTTAGGGCATTACAACTGGTATATGAGAATCCAAGAGGGGGTAATGGTAATAATTATCTTGAATCTGTTGAACTTAAATGGATATTTAGGCTATGAGCGCATATACATCCAGGTCTAAATAGTTATGTCAGTATCAGGCCTGCATTAGAGGCAAGGTCCTTTAAATAATTAACTGCATAGTAATTAATTGCATAGTAATTGTTTAATGAGGTGCTTATGAGTTTTTGTTTGTATTAACTGGTTTTAGCAGTGATGTGTTTTACTATTTAAACTGAATGCTTTATTTTGTATTAAGATCTGATGAAGCATGGTTATCTCACGTGAAAGCGCTTATCCTTTTGTTTTTACCATTGGAATAAACTGCATTTCAGAGCCTTGGTGGTCCTACCTTGTTCATTTTATCTTATTCTCTGTTTCTAAACTCGAAATCAAACTCCATAAAACAGCAAAAGCTTATATTATTAGAGAATTACCTTGCAGACCAGTCTGTGTAAAAGAATGAGAACCTCAATAATAGATAGGTGAGATGGTCATGTCCTGGTAAACAAAATACTGCACTTATTTCATTTTCCCTCACTTTTGCATGGTGGCAAGAGCTCCCACACCACCCACACTCTCCGTAAATTAAATATACCAACTCCGAGGTTACACTACTTTGTGGAAAAGGGCAAACTACCAATAAATAAAACTGGTGTACCTTTTAAAGATAGGGAACTGTTCTACAAGTCTCCAATTGCAACTAGAGTGAAGAACTAAATGTCTACTGTGTTTTTTGTTTTTTTTTTTTTTTTTTACGGATCAGTGTATACAATTTTAAAGGAATACCACCCTTTTTAAATGTTATGGTGCTCATTCTGGTATTATTTGACAAAATAACCTGCGACAATATGAACTTTCAAGATTCTGAAATGTTAACTTTATTGTCTCGATGTTTAGTAGTTTGACATTGTGGATATTCAACTAAATAAAGTAGATCCATATATATATATATATATATATATATATATATATATATATATATATATATATATATATACACACACACATACAAATGAAAGTCTGGATCTTTTAAATCAACCACTTCTGCAGTACAAAAATAATTAAGCTAATATACCTTGAGTAATGGGAGAAAAAGACTGGTCTTCAGTTAAATAATATCATATTTCAGAATAATTTTAATTACATTTCCATTGTCCCCACCTTCCTTACTGATTAACACTTGGTATATTCAAACTAAAGTTTCATCTTATACAGAAAACTTCTTCTTCTTTCGGCTTTTCCCGGTTAGGGGTCGCTACAGCAGATCACCGGTCCGTTGATGATTGGCAGTTGTTTTTACAGTGCCGAATTGCCAGCCCGATGCCCAACCTTCATGGAAGGCACACCCACATGCACACACACCTACCTGCATGCCTTTTTAAGGTTTATGCAGCTGCAGGGAGGACATTTCTTAAAAATTAACTTGCAGCTGGGATGGGTCTGGTGGTTGACATAATTCAAGTAGCACAGCTAAATGTCACTGTTGTTAGCTGAGTTCCATAAACTGATTGCCACAGTCAGTAAAGGAGATAACAGCTAATACTAAATATCTCTGAGAACTGGGAGTAAATTCCTTCATGAGAAGGATATATGCTCAGTATATAAGTCTTTTATTTGTGCAAGCCGTATATCTAAATTATAAGCAGTCCATTTTGTTTTACAGGGTAAATTATTTTCAGTCAATGTGTGCCACTTACCTTGAGATAATTTATTCCTTATTCACTATAGCAGCACTCAAACATTTCTTTTTTTAAAAAAAAAAATATATATATATATATATATATATATATATATATATATATATTAAGTTCCTTGAAATTTAAACATTTTCTGTAATCATAACTTATATGGTGAGTTTATTTTAATACAGTTTGATCTGTATTTAATCAACTTAGGAATACATGTGAAGAAAAGTTGCGCATGGTAACAGTTTACTTTATATTTTCTGGAATGTGAAGGTAGTCACAATGTAGTAAGCCAGTATAATGCATCTTTAGCCATTACAAGTAGCATCAGGCAAGGTTTCTGTTGTGGTGTACCACCCACCTGCAGAATGCATTCTTCTGTAGCTATGTGTATTAATTATTAATTCTTCTGGGGACACATATTAATCGTTAAATATTCCAGGGTCCATTCAGAATGTCTGAGAAAAATTTAGGCTACCATAACATTAAACCAAAGATGAACACAAGAAAATGCATAGTCATAATGAATACCCATCAATTAATAAAGGTATAGCAAGTCAAATAAAGGACACAAAATATAATTCTAGTTCATACACTGTACTACACAAGGCCAGAAACACCACATGAAATTACAAATGAAATGGCCTGTTGTGCGACGTCTTTAAAACTCAATGGCACCTTAAAGTAAGAAAGAACACAAAACCAGGTTATTATTATTATTATTTTAAAGTCACCTCAAAACTAGAAAGCCACCACAATAGCAGAAGGCATAAAGCTAAACCCAGGAAGCCTGCCTACAGATAACAATAGCTACAATTCCAGCAAGCAGCCATTTTATACAAAGGTGCAACATGAAGCAAGAATGAGTATAAAAAAGCAACCCATATCTAAAATACATGTTTTAAAATCTACACACTGCCTTACTGTCTATACTTTCAAAGACAAAAAAAGATGGTTACTTTTACTTCTCATCTTGCCCTTCCAACACCAAGTAACCTTTCTGCTAAGCCCTGTTAAACTTGCACAGTGTCATCAGATACTTGCAATAAGAAGTCTAAGGTTTCTGCTTTGGTCTCTACAGAAAACACCACCACAACTTGGTTAGCACTGCCTTGGACACGTGCCTTAATTAATGTACTTATGTCAGGGAGCTCAGTAAAGCAGTGGCATGTCAGTAAAATTACCGAATTTAAAAAAGTACTTTGATGCTTATAGGCTGAACTTTTAGCAACAAACAAAACTCAATTTTGTTCATGTTGCTTCTTCTCTTTCAGCTGTTCCCATTAAAGGTCGCCACAGCAGATCATCTGTTTCCATTTCTTCCTGTCCTCTGCATCTTGCTCTGTCACATCAACCGCTTGCATGTCCTCTCTCACCACGTCAATAAACCTTATCTTAGGCCTTCCTCTTTTCCTCTTACCTGGCAGCTCCATCCTTAGCATCCTTTTCCCAATATACCTATCATCCCTCCTCAGCAAATGTCCAAACCAATGCAATCTCGCCTCTCTGACTTTGTCTCTAAATCGTCCAACCTGAGCTGACCCTCTAATATACTGATTCCTAATTCTGTCCATCCTTGTCACACCCAGTGCAAATCTTAACATCTTTAACTCTGACACTTCCAGCTCTGACTCCTGCCTTTTTGTCAATGCCACCGTCTCCAACCCATACAACATAGCTAGTCTCACTACCCTCTTGTAGACCTTCCCTTTCACTCTTACTGGTACCCGTCTGTCACAAATCACTCCTCACACTCTTCTCCACCCATTCCACCCTGCCTGTACTCTCTTCTTCACCTCTCTTCCACACTCACCATTACTCTGAACTGTTGATCCCAAGTACTTAAACTCATCCACCTTCACCAACTCTACTCCCTGCATCCTCACCATTCCTCTATCCTCCCTCTCATTCACACACACATTCTGCCTTAGTCCTGCTGACCTTCATTCCTCTCCTCTCTAGAGCATATCTCCACCTCTCCAGGGTCTCTTCAACTCTCACTACAGATCACAATGTCATCTGCAAACATCATAGTCCATGGGGCCTCCTGTCTGATGTTGTCTGTCAACCTGTCCATCACCATCGCAAATAAGAAAGGGCTCAGAGCTGATCCTTGACAACTATAAAAGATTTCTACAGATCTCATTGTGACATTTGATTTCATTATGTTTGGAGGTGTAACTGTGCTTCCCCCCACTAAACTTTCTGGCTTTCCTACTTAAAAGTTCTGGTAATATGTGTGCTACAGCTACATCCTGGTTTAATTTACATTCTGCACTGGCTGCTTCAGCCCACAATGCCTGAAAACTGATTAGCTCCCTGGAATAATTAAAGGAAAGGTGCAGTTTTCAAGAAGCAAAAAAAAAAGTATATTGTATATCAGCTGAGATACCAGAAGTTTCAAATCTGACTCTATCGAGTCAATTTTAATGGTACTTTTCATGCGTGGAATAAAGGTTAAGGTAGGTGTTTTGAGGATCTACATCAGCAAGAACAGCTAGAAATATTGTTTAATGGTCCATCTTTGTATGTACTATAGTCATCTACAGTCATCTACTATACTTGAAACTAAAACTGTGGCCAATAAATAAATAAATAAATAACTGCATAGTTTGAAAGCAAATATAGGCACATGAAAATGTGATACCATTTCTAATTTATCAGCACAAATATAACATCAGGCCTTGTCAACAGCTTAAGGGAGTCTACAAAAATGTGTTAACATTGACCACATTTTAAAGGAAATATCTTGGAATAATTTGGCATGGCCTACATCATACATGGAAACAAACATACAAAATTGTTCAAGTTACTTATGTCTCAAACTCCTGCCCACCCACCTAATTTATGCAGAGACCTGAATTATAACCAGGATTGTTGGAACTGCATGCCAGCTTCTGCAGCATAACTCCCTACCCTACAAGTATAGCCTTACCGACAAAAAATATCCTGAAATGACAGATGTAAGCAAATTAAAAAAATAGCAAGCTAGACAGTCTGAAAAGAAATTGTTTAAAAACATACATAGCCACAGAGCATGATTATTAAAATCTAATCTTAGCAAATCCATTAGCAAAAAACTATAAATTATTTTTATAACGTGCATACCACATATGGTGTAAAGTTTGTTATTCTCTTGATGGAGAAATTCAGTATGAATTAAGACCTACTACTTCACTCTCTTTGGTGGATAACTATAACTGTTCACACATATTTTGCCTACTTTTGTCACCAGAACTATCCCAAATAATGCAAATGTTCAGCAGTGATTAAGAATACTCATAGACTTGGAAATCAACTTGCTTTCCAGCATTACAAAATGTGAGTGTAGCTCTGCATCTACCTCATGTAAGTCATTAAACCTCAATTACTTTTACTTCCAGAAAGTCCCAGCAAATAATGACAGTACAAGAACTTGCCTATGCACATGGACTGCCTTTTTAGTTGAGCATACTAAAGATTTCTACTGCAGCTGTTGTTCTTGTGATGTATTGCCCCTGTGACGCAATATGTATTTATTTACTCATATAAGGTTTTCTCCTTGAAAAAATGCTATGTTATGTTTTTTATTTATTTTTTTTTTTTTGGTGTTGCAATGATGTCCTTCATTAACAAGACTGCATCGAGTGCATGTATAGTTTGTCTATAACCACCCCAATTTGCTGCAAGTCTATTATTCATGTAATGCTGATAGTGGAAAACTGGAGCTATCCTGTGTCCTATTATTTGATATAGTCCTATTATATGTATTACAGCTTCCTATAAATATGACAGCAACCACATTACCATAGGCATTTTCTAGCATATATAAGCCTGCAGACTTTAAATTGTCATTTTGCAGGAAGAGACGCATTTAAGTATGTTGTGTTAACTTGTTCTTGTACATCTCTTTGCTGTTCCTCATCAATCATATTGAGACTATAGAGCACAGAAAAGCTACACTGGCTTGCATAATCTACTTGTTTTGTTATGTCTAAATAAATAAATAAATAAAGTAAGGACTTTCCCGGTCAACATATGTTAAATAAATAAAAATAAATAAATAAACTACACATGCTGACTGCAGGTGATAATCTATAGTGTTATCACAAGGCTGTGGAACTGCAAGCTTTAACTGACTCCGTAGGGTATTGTGTAATGCAACTATATTCTAAACGCTTCTCTTTACTCTTCCTCATGAATCCTTGAGAGGCTGAGGGGACAATGCCCTTACTAGGATTCTGCAAGCATACAGCCCTTGTGGCAGACCATCAAATATTCTCAAAGCATAGTAACACCACAACTGCATTTCAACATTTTTCTTATTTAACAGTAAGTGGTTTAAAACTTGAATGTGGACCTGTAGGGAAGAGCAAATATAATGGTGTCTGTGTCAGCCTTCTACAGCTCCTTCATCTAGTGGTGAAGGATGATGAATTTTGTTTTGGTTAAATTTGTAATCCCCTGTAGTCTCCCCGACATAAAAGAAAGGTAGCTAACAGCTTAACTACACCATCAGCGTAGTTCAATTTTTTTTTTATTAAATGTCAAACCTGCAGTTGCAGATGTTGCATAATAATGTCTAACATCCCACACCTCTGGAGTAATCTATTCCAATCAGACTGTCCATGATTTGAGCTAGGAAATGCCATCTTAGCTGAACAAGTGCTGAATGAAAATTCAGTTATGATACTAAAGCAAAAATTGGGATTTATGAAAAACCCTTGCTTTCACTTTAGAAGCAAATGCTAATTCTACTAAGTGTACCTAACCCTAAAGTTTTGTGAGTTTGGAGTTGTTATATTAAGTAATGGGAACAGCAGCCTCCACACTTTCAACACAGGTAGTAAATTTTGTTGGGTTGTACAAAAGAGTATTATCTTTTAGAATTCTTGAACTTTATTTATTTTATTTTACATTTGTTAACCAGGCTGGTCTAGTTGGATATATTTCCATTTTCAGTAGAGGCCCGGGGAGAAAAGCTCCAACAAGATAGAAAAAAAATTAAAATGTAATTACATGTTAAAAGAAAGGATTGATAAAAAAAAATACAGCAAGAATTATAACATAATAAAAATATTTACACTTGAAAAATCATCAGTAAATAATATATATACTTGGAAAATCAACAATAGAATGTAGCACAGTAAGATATATAAGGAAGTTTTCACTTCTAGTAGAACATTATACAGCAGTATATAGATTAGAGTTTGAAACAGTGCAAGACTTACTTGCAAGTAAAAGAATTTAAAAGTTTTGAAGTTTGTAAGTAATGTGAAATAAAGTACAGAGGTGGGAGAGGGTGGAGGGGGTGGTTAGTCGGGGTTGCTACAGGGGCAAAACCAGTGAATTTTTAGGTGTTTTTTAAGTTTTTGTTTAAAGAGAGGCAAGGATGTGAAATAGGGTTAGTTCAGTAGGTAGCAAGTTCCAGTTTTTTCCTGCTGTGTTAGTAAACAGAGAGTCACCAGCCATGTTGTTAGATTTGTTAGATTTTATAATAGTTGCGAGAAGTTTGCTAGAAGAACATAGGGAATTCAGATTTTTATAGGGGATAAGGAGATCGGAGAGTATAGGGGTAGCGTTAGGTTGATAAAATATTTTGTGGGCAATCGTCAGTTGGGAGTTTGTCAGTTGGTTTTGGAATTCAAGCCAGTCTAGTTGCCGAAGATTCAAACAGTGGTGGGTTCTAAAGGGATTGCCAGTGGCAGATCTGGCAATGTTGTTGTAGGAAGTTGCTAGTTTGTTGAGATTATGTTTGTTTAGGTTGGTATAAATAGGTGAGGCATACAGAAGAGTAGAGATTAGATGGGAATGAGCAATTCTGATTCTGGCTGCTGGAGTTAGGAAAGGTTTTATTTTATATAAGGAGCCTATTTTTCTGTTTACTGTTTTAATGGTGTTATTTATATAGTGATCAAAAGTAAGGTAGTTGTCAATGGTTATTCCTAACAGTTTAGTAGTAGAGTCAGGGAATATGACAGTGCCATTATTGGAAGAGACTGAGAAATCTAAGGGGGAGGACTTGGTAGTGGTGGAAAAGAGAAGGAGTTTGGTTTTTTGGGCATTGAGGAGACAGCGCTTTGTAAACCATGTTTATACAGTATTAAAAACTTTTTGAGTAAGCGAATAAAGTTCAGATGGGGAGTTTGCTGAGGATACAAGCATTGAATCATCTGCATATTGAATGCAGGTGGCTTGAGGAATTGCTATGTGGAGGTCATTGATAAATAATGAGAAAAGTAGTGGTCCAAGAATAGAGCCTTGAGGGACTCAGAGGGTGATTGGCAGAACAGATGAAATTTGATTTTCCCAGAGAACTGCCTGTTGCCTGTTGCTGAGGTAGGAGCTGAACCATTTAACAGCTTGAGAGTCAAAGGAAAGGGATTGAAGAATATTGATTAAGAGGGTGTTGTTTACCATGTCGAAAGCTTTTGAAAGGTCGATGAAGAGTGCAGATGAGAGGATGTTTTTATTGCGGTTTCTATTAATGGTATCTGTAAAGGATAAAAGGGCAGTAGTGGTACTATGAGATGACCTAAAACCATGTTGGCAGTCTGCTATTATGTTATATTGTGACAGATGATGTAAAGGTTGTTTGTGAATGCATTTTTCTAAAATTTTTGCTAGGGGTGATAAGAGAGCTATAGGCCGGTAGTTTGAGTAGTCATTTGAGTTCCCACCTTTATGTAGGGGAATAATATGGGAGATTTTCCAAATAATTGGAATGGTACCCTCTTTGATTGTTCTATTTATAAGGTAGATATAGGGTGGGCAATTGCTTTGGCTGCTTTTTGGAGATATTGTGATGTTAGTTGGTCAGCAGAAGGAGTACATGGCTTGAGGTTTTGAATGAATTTATAGATGAGAGTAGTAGAGATGGGTTGTAGTTTAAATGTAGGTAGAGAGCCTGGTGGGGTAGTGGGAAGGCTTGAATTGTCTGGGATAAGTTGTCTAGCTAGAGATTGTATGGTGTCTGTGAAGAAAGAGTTAAAGGTATTGGCAGTTTGATGGGGGGTATTTGGATCGGCGTCAAGTGGGGTAGGTGTATGAGAGTGGCCTGGGGAAAGGAGTTTATTGATACTAGCCCAAAACTTTTGCGGATTATGTTGATGTGTCTGCTGCAGTTTAAAGTAGTAGTTCTTTTTATCTGTAAGTACTGCCTTTTTTGTACTATTTCTCACTTGCTTAAAATTTAGTTGATCAGAGATATTTCTGATACATTCATGTAGCTGACCATCATTTGCTATTCAGGACTGTACGTACCATTAGTCTTTAGCTGTTTAGTGTTAACTTATTCAATTATACAAATATAATAGCGCTAAATCCTTTAGTTAAATTAGTGTACAACATCTGAGCACTAACTTAATTTTACCTACATGCAGTTAGCTCTCGGTTCTGTTTTACATCTACACATTACTCTGACATGCTGTTTGTACTTATCTACTTTCACTAGAATGATGTCGCCCAACATTGTCTTCTTAAAACCTTCTTGTTTACCAAACTGACAGCATTTACATCATGCAATATTTAATGTTTCTATGTTTGCGCATTCTATAAATGTGATGTTTATTTTGTTTTTTGTGATTTCTCATACAAATGTTGACTCTGAAATGAGCCCTTAAGTATCAGTGCTCTATCACAGTTAATAAATGCATATAAATAATAAATAAATAAATAAAGTGAATGCTACATAAATAACCATAACTGGAGTATTTCATTGTTGTGCTCTTCCATTCAGATCACTGTAGAATCTGCAGTTATAGCTCTGTAGTACATGAAATATACTATATCTTTACATCGACTCTGTAAGCATAGAATTATAACATGGGGAATCATGTAGAAGACTGAGGGCTGGGTATAAGAGACCAATATTCTAAATCTTATATGAGAAGGCCCACTAATGTATGAATAAGGAAAACCTATAATTTCATATGATATTATATTATATTATATTACACTATATTATATACTGTGGAGCATTTTTTTTTTCTCCAAAGAAGTGTACCCATCCATTCCTTTAACATAATAAAGTGACAGTTATTTAATGTATCTCTTGGTTTTGCTGGCAAGAATAGTATGCTATGGGATACGCAGCAATACAGAATTCTCTCTTTTCTTTCGGTTTTCCCGGTTAGGGGTCGCCACAGCGGAACTCCGGTCCGCTAATGATTGGCAGTAGATTTTTTTTTTACGTGCTGGCTTGCCGGGCCTAACGCACAACCTTCAACGAAGGAACACCCATTAACGCATGTCGACACACAGAAGGCACTCTAACTGAGAATCGAACATGCAATGTCTAACTGTGAGGCGACAACGCTACTGCAGCACCACCACCACAGTGTACGCAGCAATACAGAATGTGTGGCTTAAAAAAAGTCTGTATTTTTTTTATATAGAGGCAGTCCTTTTTACACATGTGGACCTTTACCCCATACCATCTGACTTTAAATGTGCCAGTTTCAAGCAGGCAACTTCAGAGTAAAGTGAATACTTGATTTTCCTATAAAACCAAGTAATCCCTTTACCTCTGATGTACTGCGACCTTAGAGCTGGAAAATTCTAAGACACAGGGATGTTGGGGGATAAAGCCCCACAAAAATATTTAGAAGGTGTTATTATAGTTTGTTTTGGTCAGTTTAACAGATTCAACTTCTTGAATTATATTCTGCCGTATTTGCTGATGTTGATTAACTTACTAGAGATTTGTAGATGCAGAATTCATTTGTGTGACTGGCACTCTATAACATGCACCAGCAGTGGAGGATAGAAGATAGAGTGGAAACTAGCATCTAGGTCCAACAATATCCCACAGTTCAAACCACAGCACATGAACTAATTAGGTGCCAGGCTTGCCTGTGAAACACTAGTGATAGGTTCATAGGTGTGTACTAGGCTAATGGCCCTAAAGCCTTTACAGCCTGGCCCATAGGATTACCCTGGCATCATGCCACCCGACCTTAGTTCCCAGTGCCTCTGTCAAGTAAAGCCACTGGAGTGATCCCCAGGCTGAATTTTCTATTTCCCATCCACTCATCAAGAATTCTCTTGAAGAGGGCCAGTGAGGTGCCCTGCTTGACATGTATGGGAAGTCTATTCCATAGCATGGGCAGTCTCTGGGTTATGAACCTTCCCTTCCAGCAAGTTCTGTTGATTGTAATAATAATGTTGAGGTCTCTGGAGCATGTGGTGCTGAGGGATTGGGATTTCTTTAGATGTAGCATTTCTAACAGAGCTGGGTCAGACATGGCTTTGTAAGCCTCTTAGTAGGCAAAATGAGACAGAAAATAGCTGGGAGTTTTTTTAGTCTGTCCATATAGGACAAGTAATTAAGGCCTAGGATCCTTATTGCGAGGTACTTTTGCAGCCTCTCCAGTTGTTGCAGGTGTTTAGTGAGGTACATGCCAAATGGGGGATTGTACTCAATGATTGGCCTAATGAGGGAAGAGTAGAGGGAGACAATGAACTCTTTCTTCCTGGATGCAAAATCCTTAGTAATGAGATGTGCTAAATAGAAGGAATTTCTGACCACAGTGGCAATGTGGTGGTCAAAAGAGAGGCTTGCCGTCAACCTGTGTTCCCAAATCTCCTATAACGCCTTCTGTGTTCAGTGGACTACCATCAATGTGGTAATTCATAGGAACCAGGTTTTTCCCAAAGGGGATGACGACACATTTTTTGGCATTGAGCTTAAGGCCATAGTTCTGACACTAGTCATTGGTCTCAGTGAGGCCTTTCTGTAGGATCTCAACATTACTTGGGGAGTTAATAATAGCTCCCAACTTGCAATTGTCTGCAAACTTTGTCAGCCAGAGTCCCTCTGTGTTGGCCTGGAATTCAGAGATGTAGATACCAAACAGGAGAGGACCTAGGACCGAACCCTGTGGGACTCCACTCATGATTGGTCAGCAGTCTGACTTGGAGTCAGCTACTTTCACACTGTAGGTTTTACCTGTGAGCCAGTTTGCAACCCACCTAGTGATTTAGGGGTTGATGCCTAGCTTAGTGAGTTTTTCTATGATTGGGAATGGTATCAAAGGCTTTGGCCAGAACAAGGTAGGCTGTATGAACCACCTTGCCTTCATCCACAGATCTGGTGACTGACTCAAAGAAGTTGACCAAGTTAAGCAGGCATGATCTACCCTTCACAAAACCAAACTGTGTGGGATCCAGAGTTTGAAGATTCCTTATATCCTTGTTTATTAGGTACATGATGATGCGTTCCATAGCTTTGCATATCAGACTTGTCAGGATAATGGGGAGATAGTTTCCAGGGTCTGTAGTCACTCCTCCTTTGTGGAGAGGGATGACTGTAGCAGTGCGCCATTTGGCAGGGACAAAGCCTTAGGTGAGGCTGTGATTGAACAGGGTACACAGGTAAGGTGCCAGTTCACTCTGTAGTTCATGTAGAATACAGCTAGGGATATTGTCAGGTCCCGTAGAAGCTGTATTCTTGGCCTTGGACAGTGCTGTTTTAACCTGTGCAGCAGTAATACTGGGTGCCTAGCAATCTACTGGTATTGTGACTGGTCTCTTGGGGGGGGGTAAAGTTGGCACTGAATCTGTTGGCCAGTATTTGGCAATATCTGTTCGCTAGGTATAGGAGGTACCATTGTGCAGTATCTCAGAGCAAATCTGGGTATTGCCATAGAGATTCTTTACATAACTATAGAAGGCCTTGTGGTTGTCTTTCCTATATGCTGCAATTCTGTTTTCATAGCTAGCTGTAGAGGATTTGATGAGGAGATCTCAACTTTTTGTTGAGGCTGATAAGGGAGTTTTTCCAGTCTTGGAACTTCACCTGATTCCGCATCAGTTTCCTCCTTCTGTTGTAGAGTTTGTTTATGGTAGGGGACCAGCAGATTGGCTTCCTTTTTTTGGAGGAGAGCATCTTGGTTCTATTGGGTATGGCGAGATCCATGCATTTGTGTATGTGCTCGTACACTGCATTGGTGTATGATTTGGCAGTCATGCAAATGATCTCCATTTGCATGGGTGCCATGAAGTTAGCCACCTCTGTTTTTAGGAGCCCAAAGTTAGCTTTGGAGAAGTTTTTCATGGTGGTTATCTTTTCAGGGTGTGGGGGTTTGAGGGATGCGGATTTCCAAGGTGATTATTTTGTGGTTGGATCTAACTAGGGAGGAGTTGACTATTGGTGTAGAGCAATGGTCGTCCATGTTAGTAATGACCAGGTCAAGAATGTTGCTACCTCTACTGGGGATAAGAATGAGCTGGTCCAGGGCATTGGAATTAATAAATTCCAGTAAATGTTGGGCAAGTGTATTGGTACATGAGTAATTTTCCCAGTTAATGGAGGGGTAGTTGAAGTTGAGAGTGTTAGGTTGGACCCTAATATTCTCCAGGGTGCTTAGGAACGTGGAGTGTGAGTCTTAGGACATGGCTGGGGATCTATAGCAGGCTATGACCTGAAATGCTGTCTTACCCAATGTTAGCTGCACCTGAAGTATCTCAGATGCGTTATGTTGGGCTACCAGTCTGGAGGTGTGCGCATCCTATATGAATATGGAAACGCCACCACCTTTGGAGCTTCAGTCCAAGTTCTGGGGATGAAAGGTGAGGAATGAGTTATAGCCTGGTAATACAGGGGTGCTTTCTGCTGCCTTGAACCAGGTCTTTGTTACGGCACAAATGGCGATCTCCATTTTGAGGAGTGCTTCGGATCAGTGCATTTTGAGATTTAGACTTCTAGTGTTGAGTTCTAGTGTCGAGCAGCGTGACCCTCGGACTGTATTTGTTTGTAGCTGTTACGGTGGTAATTTGGACCTTGGAACACTGCCTAAACAAAGGCACTATAAGGGTGACAAGAGCCTTGTCCAGTATCTGAAAGCCCAGGGGTGACAGTTGCAGGCCATCTCTGGCAAAGCATCGAGGTCGCTCAATCATGTTATCCCAGGCAGACAGATACTGTATCCCCTTAGAATGACACCAGAAACTTAGCCAATTGTTGAAATGAATCATTTTCTGCTTGTACTGTGGTATAATTCTGGGTGATGGTAGGATGCTGCTCAGGGCTAGGGTCATACCTGCCTGGGCTACATAAACCGAGAGCTCCTCCATGTCTCTTTTCATGTAGTCCAGGGAGGTACGTTTCAGGTCATTCACACCCACATGTACAATGACAGAGTCATATTTGTACCTGTTGTTGAGGGACCTGAGTGCGTGCATTATATGGTGGATTCTGGTGCCTGATAGACAGCTGTTACTTTCTCCTTATTCAACCTAGTGAGTGGGACATCAGTGTGCCTCACTATAGAGTCACCTATGACTAGTGTGTTGGGCATGCTGCTTTGCCTTAGGGTCTTTGGTTGAGTGGCACTCTGTTTAGGAGAGTTATGTGTCTCATGATTAGTGTTGTGTTGTGGTGGTTGAGTGCGTTTCTACCTTGGAGGTCTCTGCTGTTTGGGTTGATTTTCTATTGAGAGCCTCTGTGAAAGTGGGTGTGCAGTTTGTGTTTTTCTGTGAAGGCAGTGCTGGTGTGTGTTCTGGAGGGCTATGTGTTCCATGTAGTGTGGTGCAAGTGTTGACCTTCTCCTCTTGACCAGCTTTTCCGGTCTTGGCTGGAGAGTGTGTGCTTCCAATTTGGATATATAAGTGCATCTCTCACAAATCTGAGTGTTGGAAGGTAAGAGGAGAGTGCTGTCAGTGTACATGAGGCAATTGCTACATTGCCTCTGGATGCACAAGTTAACCAGATTAATAGGTGAAAGCATAGGGAACTGACCTTTAGAGATACCTGGATGGGTGGGCGTTAATAATAAGTACTGAAGCTGTTTCCTTGTAGAACATTTAGTGCTGGTAACACTTTTGTGTGCTACAATAATTGCTACAAGAAGTCTGGTAAAGTGCTAGACTAATAACCTAGTAAAAGTGCAGGAGAGGAGAGAACTAGTAGATCCAAGGTAAAAAATTGAAGAGCAGACTTTGGCACCACTCAGAAGCTTACAAACAGTCCTGGATACAGCAAATCTGTATCTGAACTATACTAGTTACAGGAAAGGCGGGAAACAAGTGCAAATGCGGGCTTTTAAACCAGAAAGTTGAAAGAGATGGAAAAACTGCTCAAGCGGCCAATAAACTACAATTTCTGGGCCAGAAACCACTCCTCTTGTGGTAGATAGGCTACCTAGTGCTTACCACTCCTACTGATAAGCTAGAAGGCTTCCCTCCATCACAGGAAGGCTTGGTGGGCTCAGAAGCTTACATACAGTCCTGGATACAGCAAAACTGTACCTGGAATAGACTAGTTACAGGAAAGGCGGGAAAAGTGCAAAAGCGGTCTTTTAAACCAGAAAGTTGAAAGAGATGGAAAAACTGCCTCATTTGTGTGATCACTAGTTTGCAACTAGCCATCTAGTAATGAATTGCTGTTATACCAAAGACTTCCCTTTTCCTGTGGTGGTGCAACCTTGGAGTTGGTATATATAGCTATATATAAGTAGCAGAGGTTTTGGAGTACCCCTCCTGCAAAAACGGTCTTTAATCCTGTTCATATTTGGGGGATTTTAATAATTTGTAATCCCACTTGTGTGAAAGTGATCACAAATGAATCACATACTTGTAAAGGCTAATCCCGTTGTTCTGCATTCTTTTCTACTTCACATGTACTTTGTCTACATTAACAGTCCACATTTTCATACGGAAAAAGTTACAGGTTATATTTAAACTCCTGATTTATCATACGCCATCCTAAGCGCTAATGATACATCTCCCTAACCCATGTTCCCCTGCATCAAGGTCCCTTTTAAGTTTGTTCTTCTTCAGCTGCCTTTCCATTTATACAACTGTGGCCTTTGATAAGGACTGCCTATATACATATTATCATATTTCTTGCTAGACATATGACCCAAACACCCCAAGTCACATGTTACTACTGCAGACTGATACCACTGTTATATATCTATGCAGTAGCACCTTCTTTTCCATCTTGAAACCTTTCAGCAGTGGATATATGTTGGAAGGCAAGTTACAACATGCCTCCCATTATGAAATCTGTGTTTGGCATTCACATGAAATTTACTGGAATAATACACTTAAATTATAATGTTACCTGGAACAGAAATAACAACAAAAACACCAGGTTGCCAGACTCCAGAGACAAGCTAGGTAGCATCTGATAACCTACGAGAGGTGACAAAAGATGAAAATCTAAATGGATAACCAAATTTACTGACAATTAATTTCCAGCTACATTCTACATTTAGTCTTTGTTTTTATGAACAAAGGAAAAATGATTAACTTCAAAAAACAATCTGAATAATATGGAATCTGTTACAAAATAAAATATGTTATCTTTTCTTCCTATTATGATTTTATTTTATTTTTTTCAATATGATACGAGGATGGTCTTGTGATTATTTTAATCCTAAAATTCCACTTCAGATTTCTATGTTTTAACAATTTGGTTCTTTATTTGCACTTAGTCTGGTTTAAAGACAGTAAATATTATGCAACTGGGTGCCACTTGGATAATGTTTTAAGTTTTGCAATTACACATTTGCTACCACCTTCCCCTCAGGTAAAGTACAGATGCAGAAATTGTAATTAACATCTAAGTCTCCAAAAATCCAGTCAAGGTAGATAGCTTAGCCTGCATTTTAGCTAGACCTGCATATAACAGTGCAATGTGAGGTGAGACATTGGGCAGGCAAGGTGAACAAATCTCAGCAGAACAAAATGAGAGATCCGCCAAAGCAGAAGGTGTTTACCTCAGATTTTGATGTAAGTTCTACCCACAAAGTAGCCTCACCCTGAACTTACTAAAGTAAATTATAGTACTGTAAAGCTTCTGGAATTCTACTCTCAGCAGTGCTTCTCAGCCAAACAGGATGCATTTATTTTCAAATTTGTTAATATATTTTTAGAACATAATCTATGTGTCTTTTTGGAGATGATCTCATGTTTGTATACACGAGACACTAGTCTGCTTGTCAAGTAACACAGCATTATTAATTTATAGGCTTAAAAGATGCTTCTGGATTTTACTGATGCATCCTCATGTGCAATCCAGAACTTTTTATCTGTTCTATACTGAATTATTGTCTTGTTAGAGTACTGGCAGACAGATCTGCTGAAAGCTTGACTTCTGCTTCACAACTGGAGCTCATGACTGTGGAATGTGCTCCCAGTATATTTGTCCAACTTCCCTTGTATAAGAGGCAAGGATGCAAGGCCTCCTCACTCCCCTCTTCTTCTCCTATTGGCTCCTGCATCTCCAGGGCCAGTAGTCTGCCCCAGATCATCTTGGTTACAATCAGGGCCTCATTCCTCTTACCATGGAACTGGCATGGTGCTGTTACTATTAAGTGGTTAGTACTCTTTCATATGCGTGATGCCCTTAGATCTATTCATAATGATAGATGTAATCAGTCATTACAGTTAGTACTGGTAGCAGGCACTTGCTAATTGAGGTTGCTTGTAATTCTATACAGCTAATCCATAATCCATAGATTCATGATTCATCCCAAAGTTTTGTTCACCAATACTTCTCACATGCTGTTAATTCCTTTGCATTCCCTGTTTGTGTGTGCACCCCCCACCCACATTGTATTAATTTTCATTCGCTGTATCCCACTTTTAAAGGTTGTTCATTTTGTGGCCATGATTCTGAATGGTACTTCCTTCACTCTTCAGTACTCTGATTTAAGTTAATGTATTCTGAGTAAAAAAGCAAAGTAAACATTTGGAGATGTTAAAAGTGAATATCTGCTGATTGAAGTTTATATTACTGGTCCTGAAGGCCAATTACATGCTGAATGGTTTTATTTCTTTTGCAGGTAAACAAACTTCAACAAATATTTTAGAATACATTAAAGTAGTATATTGATTTAACTAAAATATGACAACTGGTCTCTTGTATTCATGTAGCTTTACCGTTATCTGATTTTTCCCAGGAGTCATTGCTATCAAAGGTACTCTTCTAAAGGAATTCAGAGCTCATAAAATAAATAAATAATTAATTATGTGTTAATTCATATATCATCATGGAAATGGGTGTCAATGCTTAGAGCCCTTACTGTTGCATATCCTTGGCACCGCTTCACTTCAGATATTCTGCTGTGAAATTCTTTAACGTGAATCATAAGCTCATACTTTGTGTTTGAAGGCAGATGTTTTTGTTTTCTACAGTTTCAGTGCATAAAGAAGAGGTTTTTAGCAACATGAAGACAACTTAAAAAGCTGCATCAGTAGGTCAGATTTCTGCAGCTAATGATATAAACATCAGTGCAGTATACAGACATGTTCTTGCCTGTTGTACTTTTTAAAGCACAATAAAATTCAGATGTGCCATGTGCAAAATGATTGTTTCACAATGACCTCACTGGGGGCAGGATGTTATACTTCATAATATGATTATTTGTATTAAAGTTCACCAAAGTCAATCGACTAGCTCCATGGTATACATACATGAACCTCTGCTTGTGCCACAGATAACCCAGGTTTGATTCACAAGCTGCGAACTGGTAGAGCCAGCTGAGTATGGAATGAAATAATGAAACATAGCCTGGTCCTTGCCAACAGAGCCTGCTCTCCTCTGCAGGAGAAGGGTCCGGGATACATGCCCTGGGATGAGCACTTCATTCATAATTTCTCCTGAACATAAGAGATGGACAGAGGTGTCTGACTTAAAGGAGGGGGAGGAGTAGGGGTAGCATGTCTAAAAGAAACAGAAGACAGGCCCTCATACTGCTTCACTGCATTCACTTAGGACCTTGTGGAGATGCAGAGGGAAATGAGAGGGACAGCATAATAAAATTTCTTGATGGTTGCCTAGAAGCTACCTGGATGATAGTCATACCACAAATGTCTATCAGGTGGTTAGGAAAAAAATAGATGGAATCACCAAAACCAGCCATATGATTGACAGGGTCTATATTATGATGTTGACAAGGCTGTTCATCGAACGCCCTTACATCGACACATATCCATTGAAATACTAAAACTTTGGAAGGCCGCATAAGTGAATTTTTTCCCAGGGAAAAAAGTCACTTGGCCAACAATAAACAAACAAACAAACCATCAGACCCTATGAAGTGGGGGCTTTTCCCCCCACCCCCTACTTAAATATACCAACTTTGAGATCACACTGCAGTGGAGAAAAGGGCAAATTCCTGACAACGATGAAGCGATTTTTTTCCCCTGGGAAAAAATTTGCTTACGTGGCTGTTAGAAGTTGTGGTATTTCAGTGGATATGTGTCAATGAAAGGGCATTTGATGAACAGCCCTTTTGAAAAGGTAATATAGACCCGATTGACAGCAATATGTGTGTGTGTGTGTGTGTGTGTGTGTGTGTGTGTGTGTGTGTGTGTGTGTGTGTGTGTGTGTGTGTGTGTGTGTGTGTGTGTCGCACACGCAAAAATTACCAGTATGATTTGATTTTATCCTGTGTTAATAAAAATAATAATAATTTCAGTTTGGTTCTGTCTGGAAAAATATCACAATAAGAAATGGGAAAGGTCAAAAGTAAAAAAATGAACAATGCCCGAATTTAATGGGATTCAGAGAGCTAGATATGCACAATGAACAACAACAATAAGAGCATGTTTGGTGGAACAAAGGTATTTTAGACAGCTATGCTGACCCATGGACTACTTTCTCCAAGAGTACTCAGTGGATAAGCTGTACAATGTCAGTACCCTAAGCCTTCATGCCTAAAGGTACAGGTAGAACTCCACAATCATGAATGTTTGGTATTGTGCATGATGACAATTCTCTTGATGGCTCATCTGCATGGGACTGCTTTAGGAAAGTATCAACAACAGAACCATGAGTAGATAGAAGGGTCTTGGAATTTTAGTACCCTGCAGTGACAGTGATGTCAGATAAAACTGAGAACTTTGCAGTTCTTACTAATGACAAGTATTTGAGTTTAAAACTTCATATCATGCAGAAAATGCATGCTAATGCATGATCTTTTATTTTAGTAACTTTCTAAGTTTATAAGAGTAATATTTAAAATCTGTCCCTATTTTTGGGCCTTTGTTTCCCCATTTTTTTGGCTTTGTCCAGATTTCTTGCACTATAAGGTTGAGAGGTATTCCCCTTCCTTCCTATCTTTCCTCTTAAGCTGTATGGTTTCACATTATCCCCTAATTGTCTTCTGCATTCATATCATGCCTCCTCTTTCTTTCCAATCCACAGGTTCCATAACCTTTACTTCTGCTCTCATCTTCCATTCCCTTTATTATATTAACAGCATCTCAACTTACTTGACATCCATGTATGGGCACCAGAAATGAACCAGTATTCCAGCAGTGGCTTAATCAGGGACTACAGAGAGATACTATTCCCTCTTTGTCCTTGGAATCTGTTTCAGTTGGAATACAGACTAACATCTTGCTGGCATTACCTATAGCATTCTCAGTGTGTGCCTGGAAGTTCATTTCTGTTGCTGTTTTTAATAGACCTACACATTCTTATTCTTCACCATCATCATTAATGTCCCCTCCCCATTTTAATCCATGGGTTGGGGTGTCACCTCAACTGTTGCCACCTCTTGTGATTCACTGCTACTCTCCAAACTTCAATAGTCATGTGTGACTGTCACACGTCTTTTTTCATTCACTCCATTCATCTCTTGGATGGATGTCCTCATTTCCACTTGACTTCTTCTTGTCTCTCCCTAATATTCTTCTCCAAATCCTCTTCTGCTTTTCAGCACATGTGCTCGAATCATTACAATTCATTCTCTTTGACCTGCTCTGCAACTGGAGTTCTTCATTTTCATCACCTCCAGCTTCTTCAACTGTTCAGCCTTCACTGCCCACATTTCTGTACCATAAAGAAATATGGGTCACTCCACTGTTTTGTACACTTTGCAGCTTTTTTGTCATTCTTCTGTCACACATTATCCCTGACATTTTGTGCCATTCTGATTCTAGTTTTGACAACTTCATTTACAGTTTCCTTCTTCTAAAACATCCATCCCAGATACATGATACTGTTAATCTTTACACTGATGCCTTTCCTGTTTAATCTTTCAGCTTATTCTGATTCCCCCATGTGTTGCCAAATATTTTGTCTGTAATCAGTCTCATCCCATGTCACTTCAGTTTTAGCATGGGCCCTTGGAGTACATCACAGCAGTGTGGATCCTTAACCCATGTATCACCAGCAAATACCCATGTCCATTTTTGGTAATGACGTGACCAAATCACTGAGAAGTAATATTTACATGTCAGGTGCATAGCCTGACATAGCATACAGTCTATGATCCATGTTTTCCTATCTAGAGGATACGGCACATCACAGTTGATGCCCAAACTGGTTGGCTCTACATAACACTGCCTAGAAATCACAGCATTTAAATGTCTATGATCCATTCAATTTTATTGTGATATTGAGGTGAAAACACCCAGCATGTTTCTAGGAGGTGGAAGAAACCCCACAGAGATATAGGGAAAACATTGAAAGTTCCATAGAGGCAATAGTTTGAGGTCATGAGTGTACCTTGTACCTTGTGCATGGGAGGCAAAACCCCCTCAACCATTATGCTGATTGTGTCTCAGTACATCTCTTAAGTTGGTATTCCACTCCAGGGTCATTAGATAAGGGTATACTATTTCACACTTCTATGTATTAAACTTTAAATATTACTTCACAGCCCACTCTACCAACTCGCCATGGCTTTCTCCCCCATAATTCACTACTGTTCTGCTTTAGTGTTTTCTGTAAACAGGATCCTCCTGTCATTGCCTTTTCTGATATGTACAATTATGGCAAACTACACTGACTGACCCTCTGCTGTACCTCACTAACCAATCACTTGTGTTTCCTTTGGGAAGATTCCCCTAATTGCCGCTCTTTGCTTATACCAAGCAGCCACCCTCATATGTTTATACAACTTCTGTCCTACTTCAAGTCCCTTCAGTGTGCTATCAGTCTCCTGTGAGAAACTGAATCAAAGATTTGTTGAAATCAAGGTATACAATATTAACTGAGGTTTATCAACTTCCAACGCAACTAGGTCATAAAACTAAATCAAACTGGACTGACATGGCTTGTTTTCCATAACATTCTTCCAACAGAATGTTGTTCTATTACAAAGTAGCCACCATGTTACTCATTTTCTCCATGTGTTTCCCTGCAATCAAGGTTAGACTTTTAAGTTCTGTGATTTCTTGTCTTTTTTTTTTTTTTTTAAACGTTTCACCCCTCCGATTTCTAGCTCCCTTCTGAAAAAGTGGCACTCTCAAGGCCTCCCTTCAGTCTTCCATAACCTTACTTAGGCTCCCATCAGTACAACACTTGCTCTGACACAGTCAAGCCAGATTTCTCCCCCCTAAGGTTCAGCTTTGAACATGCAGAACTAGAAGTAAAGAAATATCCATTTCCACTAAATATTCCTAAAGCTAAATCCCAATAATAACCACTAGATGGGGCAACTGCATTCAGAACTGAGACTGCACTTGGCATTTAGAAAGCAGCAGGCAACTGTTAAGTAGCCATATTTTTCACTATAATACATGAGAAAAATAAAAGCACAAAAAATGTTGATACTGTGTAGCAACTTAGCATTTAGTGAGAAGCTGACATATCTATCATTCATCCAAGTAAACTAAACGCTTCATTAAATAAAATATAAGTGAAACTGTGTCTAATAGGATCTGCAATATCAACATGTTATCATTTTCTTTGCAATTAACAGTGTGCTAAATTGTTACTGTATACATTTCTGATTTTTTTATTCATTTTTTTTAACTTGGGAAACCCACTACACACAATGCTTTTTATCAGGTGTGGCATTGTTTTGTGAAGTTACTTGCTTAGGTTACAATGTACGCAAGTGAAGAATGTATGAATAATAAAAATGGTACACACATTTGTTAACCAGGCAGGCCCACTGGACACCAACTAGCAGTCTACACCCAAGGACACAGAATGAAGCTCATTAGTAGCCTAGACACTTAGTGTTCTCTACTAAACTGACAGAACTATTTTTCCCACAGTAAGTGATACAAAATAAACTCTCTCCTAAGGGAAAAATTATAAAACTGTATCTTTTGACTACAATGTGGCTACCAAAAGAATTAAGCCCTGCTCAAAGGCAATATTTTTATCTGAACTGAAGCATAATTTTACAACACAGGCACCAGTGTCAAACTGTATTTATCTTTGTAATGTTACACCAGGACGTACCCCTGTGCATTTTGAACAGATGCAACCATTTCAAATTTTATGTGAATACTTATGTGCTAATTTTGCTGTTGTAAATGTGAGGACCATAGCTGAGATCCTCAGAATTAAGACACTAATTGTGTGACTGCAGAATATATGTCTATGATTGCAGGAACTCAGAGAATTCCCCTTATCAAGGCACAGCTGTCTCAGAGATGGGAGCAAAGTTTCTCACACCAAGGAGTTCAGGGAACTGGCAAAAAAGGTTTTCATAGCTTTACAGCAAATTTCAACATGCACTTTGATGTGACTAAAATCACACTTTTTTCATACTTGCAGGAGTTGTGATTGTGGGTAACACACTTTCAATAGACAGCAAAGATTGCTTGCTTGCCATTCTTTTACGAAACCAGTGCAGTCATAACTTCCATTAATGTCTCACTGGCCTCCAAAAGTTTGCATTCAGATAACCTTTACATAATATTTTAAGTAAGTCTTTCAAATCTTACTATTTAATTTGTCATTATATTTTGTCTTTCTACTGCATATGTACAAGATGGTATCTAAGGAGCTCGGGCATGACAGGATCTGAAATACGTGTTATATCACATCACACTATGAAGCAGATTAAAAAGTTCAAGATAGCATAGCAGACAGCCTCTGTCCGACTGAATCTGTCTAGCGGCACAACCCCACCTGAAGGGCAGCACCCCTTTTGCAAGTATTATTCTGCCAATAGTGCCCAAGCTGCATCCAGCCTGTCCTTATCTATAGTACCAGCTCTATATTATACTGGATGAGCATGTTGGGAGGTTCCTATACTGATGTAATGTGCGCCGAATGTAAATTTGTAGCCTGGAGTCATCTCCCATGGAAAATCAGAGACGACTTAATCAAAACACCGCCAGGCATATACCTGAAAGGCACTTTGGCCAAGCCCCAATTGCTTCCCTCTACCAGCAAAAAAGTTCCACCTGTGTGGAAAACTAATTACTGCAGGAGGTTTGGTTTCCCAATATATACTACCTGCAGTGTCAATTCTCTGTTACAAATGGAACTGTTGCATCACAGAAACCTCTCGTGTTTCATGGGCTATTCCTCTGTTTTGGGGTTTTGAACTAGCATACTTCACCACTGTAAAACTCTTTGGAGTTTCTGCATTATAGACCCAATTCTCCCTTCAGAATTGAGTCCTCATTAATATATACCAAATGTGGACTAGGGAAGCTCTTGATTTTGGAAGTGGGCATGGAGTGACTCCTTGGCACTGTGTGTTACCCAATGTTTAAGAGTATTTGGATCCCATAGCAGCCAGCATCTGTATTAATTGCTAATTTAATTAACTGTGCATTTGAATTTTTATTTATTTATTTATTTTTGCTTTGTGTTAATGGAGAATGGAGAGCATTAATGAAAAAACAAGTAAAGACAATGTGATCTCCAAAGAGACTGATCAGTATAAGGATTTCTTTTAACTGCCCTACTACCTACCTCCACTGGTTCTCACTGGAAAATGCCGTTAAAAAAGTTGCTTTTTTGTCTTGTTCCAGTGCTGCTAGAAATGGCACACTCCCCTTACATCATGCTATGATCAAGTATTTTTTGTTGGCTGTTTTCAGACTTCTCCATCTTAACAACTGTCCTTCAGTTATTTGCGCCTTCTATTTCACTTCTGGCCTATAAACAGCACAATCTTTTTCACTTCTATAATTCTTTCTTTATCTGCTCCCATCACACACAGAAACCAAACGTATTTCAGCAATGCATTCAGTAGCATTAGAGCATCAACATGGAATAATGTGTCTACTTTTCCTAGAACCCACATGAACTTCACTGATTATTTTGCTGAATTTATGAATCCAAAATTTTAGAAGAACAGGACCATACCTAACCGCTAGCTCCCATTCCTTTTCTCACTGTCCAGTTTTGCCTCTGAAATATGTATCTGTCCCTCCAGCACATCCTGTTTATGTTGCAGGCTAGATTGAGATCCCTGTAATGGATGACTCTAGTCCCATTTGACTAATGGATGTGCACCATTTCCATTAGATCTGGGTCAGAGATAGGCCTGTAAACCAGACATAAGTTGCCTCTAAGTAGTCTATACGCTACTGAGTATAGTGAGAGCAACTTCAGTCTGTCCATATAAGACATGTGCTAGAGACCTTCAATTTTCTTAGTTAGAAATCTCTGAGGTCTCTCAAGTTGCTGCAGGTGTCTGATACAGTACAAACCAAATATTAATTTACTGTTCTGTGTTTTTATGTATACCAAATTTATAGCTGACAATAGTCTTCACAGATAAACCAGCTGGAAACTGTGAGTTACTAATCCATTGAACTCAACTTGATCACCAGCAACTAGAAATGTTCAGCTATAATGGTATGAGCAGACTGGTGAAAAGAAGTGCCTTTAATGAGTGTGTATGTGTTTAGTACAATAATATAGTGTTTTGTGGGTTGTGTGCAGGATCTGCCTGTGTGGCATAAACGGCAAGAAGGGAAGTGAAAAAAAACACAGAAAAAAAGAAGAGTGAGGGGACTACCACGCTGACTTTTTGTTGCCGCTTTGTAACTTGAAGTCAAAATATGCAGTCAAGTAACAACTGACAGTTCTACGCCTGTGGATGGTTAATGTTATCAACAGCAGCAGTAGTTTCCACAAACACAATTCAGCTGTTAATGATTTTAGTTAATGTGAGACCATTTTAAGGTCATACCCACCACAGCGTGTTAGTATGAGAAGGATCACGTATGTGATTTGCAGCTAAAATGCTAATCACCAGTCTTTACTATCTCAGGCCACTCTTGCACTGGTAGGGATATTGTCCCTGAAAATACTTAGTATGGACTGCAAAAGCAAGGCATGAGCTCAATGAATGCTGCTACAACAGAGACTGTTATGCTGGTAGAACCAACATTGAAGATATCTGACTTAGTCAACACTTCCTGAAAGCGTATGGACTCCTGAAAACTGATCCTTATGAGGAACCGTATGCCTTAATTTGGTTTGCCTAAATGGACTTTGCATGAATTCTATGTGAGACTTAGCATGAACTGTAAATAATTTTACAACTGTTTTCAGCTAACATGCCACAGAATATGGTGTCTGCACAAAGTACACTATACGGGGTTGACATTCACTACCTCTCTTCTGCTAATATCTACTTCATATTATAGGAATTTAAATTGGGCATGACTAACAGCAAGAAAGCAAGACAAAAGACTGCCCAACTGTTCTTCAATATCTTATCACACCTGTTGAGTCTTAGTGTTGAGCTGTGCTGTATCTACAACAAGAAGGATTCTACGAGTTGATAATGCATGGAACAGATGGACCTTTTTGAAAAAAATCACTAAAAGTTGTTTGTTAGACATTGCAGTCTCAGTAGCTTATCGAGAAGAGTAGGGGTGTTTTATTAACATGTACATTAATTTTAGACCACATAAAAACTTTGTCAATTATTTACAGTCTTTTTATATTTATACTTAAATTTATTTACAAGTTATCAACACAAAAGTATTTAATTAAAAAGTTTTATTTCTTCCTTTATTTTTTTTTCTGTTATGGCTACCCTCTTTCCCCACACTCTTTCTTCCAAAACTATCTTCTTATTTCAGCCAATACATAGCACTCTTCCATTTTCTTACTATATAACAAATTCTCACATCTTTTTCCACATCAACAATACTGTCTAAAACTACTTTATCCCATGTAACAACATCACATTTCTTTACTTTATCATACTTTCCAAATAATATCATGTACATATTTATATATTTAAATCCTTCCCATCTGTACTCATTTTTAAACGTTTCCAAAAATTATATATTCTTCTTGCAATCCAAAAACAATGTTTTGTTTTTTCTTCTTCACTACAGTCAACACACTTTATTTCCTCAGTCACCTTATATTTCATAATCCCTTTCACCAGTAATAGAATTCTCCATAAAAAAATTATCTGCTTCATTAAAAATCTGAAACATTTTTCTTCAAGTATTTATCATCTTTATCATCTTATTATAATTCCTCCCGCGAATACATAAAAAAATATTTTTCTAAAATCATATTATAGCATTATGTTCCCATCAACCTTACTTTTAACTTCCACGATTTTGTCATGTTCGTTTCCTACCATCATTTCTCTTTGTCTTTTCCTTTTTTTCCTGTTTTTTCTCTTCCTACAAATTTTTATATTTTTCATATAGCATCTTACCAATCCTTTCTTTTTGTCTTTTTTTTTACCCAAAATGAATGCATAGATGTTAAATGCACCACTGGGTTTTTATAAATTCAAACTACCTTCTTATTTGTTATTATAAATGATACATTCTCTCACTGGATTCAGCCTTGAGACCCAAATGAAGTGAACAAATCTCTAATAACTCTTTTTCCATTTGAAGGTCAAAGATATATATATATATATATATATATATATATATATATATATATATATATGGTCTACCTTCATTAGATCATGTGTCCATTTTCCGACGTGCATTCCATCAAAAGGACAAGAGCAAAAAAATGCAACGTTGACTCACAGAGGTTCAAATGGCTATAGTGAGAATGCACTATGCCATTCCAAGACATGGACAAATGTTGAAAATGGTTTTCCTTCAAACCATTTTCAACATCTGTCCTCAGAAGTGCTTCGTAATTTGCTCCACCGAGTTGCACAAATGCACGATCACACATACTATTCTCGACAAAATGGAGGTAAACTATATATATATATATATATATATATATATATATATATATATATATATATTAGTAGACTAAATTGACATATCAATGAATTTTAAATTATCGAGATGAGAAGACTGAAATTGCTGTAAGAATGAAAGTTTAACATGTCAAACTAAGGAACAATGAAAAGCTGCTGCACATGTCAAACAGCAGTTGAATTTCTGAATGGAAATCGCAGAGCATTCAGAAAAATCAGGTGCTCCATTTAAAGACATATTTTAAAGCAGACATACAAGTTAAATGGTTCTATATGGAGATTGTGGTACAGTGATGATTTACTCTTTTCCCCACTGTAGAGTGATCACTCAGAGTTGGTATATATAATTTTCAGGGGGTGGAAGGGGGTTCCCCATGCAAAATTGTTGAAAAATTACATTTCTATGTAAAATATGTGTTTAAATGGAGTAGCTGTTCCTTGTTAATGGTCTGCAATCTCCATTCACAAGTTAGAGTACTGTTTGACATGCGGAGTAGGTTTTCGTTGTTTCTAAGATCGACGGTAAACATTTGTTCTTACAGCAATGTCTCATTAATTTAAATTTCCTTGTTCTGGCAATTTGATCTACTAAAGTAGATCCATACACACACACACACACACACACACACACACACACACACACATATATATATATATATATATATATATATATATATATATATATATGTATATATATGGGATCACTACATAAACTTGAAAGTTTGAAATACCGAATTTCAAACTTTCGAGACTATATAGCCAAAACCCCTAAATACCGAAAGATAAATTTCAAAATCCCGATCATCAGGAGTTTGATATTCACGCTTCTGGTGTTGTGATATGGTGGAAGGTCAGGTAAGTATCTATGTTTAAATGTGTCAGTTAGGGGCTTAGTGTGTAAGTGTGTGTTGTGACTTTGATGTGTGTGTGTGAGGGGAATGTAGGTAGGTGTGTGGTGGTGTTTCTTGTGTTTGTGTATGTAGTGCGACCTTGGAGTTAGAATATTTAAGTAGGGGGGTGTGGGGGCCCCCCACATGGGGGGTGCAGGGGGGCTTATCCTTTGCTTAGGTTTGTGTGTTTGTTTTCTGGGGAAAGGAGTGTGTGTGTGTGTGTGTGTGTGTGTGTGTGTGTGTGTGTGTGTGTGTGGTGTATGTTGAGTGTAGTTTTCGGTAGTTTGAATTTCGCGGTTTTGATGTTTCGGTATTTTAGTGTTTTGGGTATTTGGTCTCGGGATTTTGGGCGTCAGTAGTTTGGGTTTTCGGGATTTAGTAGTGGTTCCCTATATATATATATATATATATATATATATATATATATATATATATATATATATATATATATGTATATATCTACAGATGGGTCCCCTTCACTACACCGACACGCCACAAAGCCCACACCCAAAACACTGAGACCAAAAGACCGATGACGCAGATGATCGACAAGGTGAAATCCCTACAGCCGAAACACCGACATGGGCAACATGTGAGAGTGACTCGGTAAGTGTGCGATAGTGAGGGATTTAGGGTTAGGGAGCGGACAGGTAAGTGTGTTATAGTGAGAAATTTAGGGTTAGGGTGCGGGAAAGGTGAGTGTGTGGTAGTGTCGGACTTAGGGTTAGGGTGTGGGTAAGGTAAGTGTGTGATAGTGACGGACTGTAGTTTTAGGGGCGGGTTAAGTGAGTTGGGGTTAGGGTGCAGGTAGGGTAAGTGTGCGATAGTGACGGACTTTAGGTTTAGGGGTGGGTTAAGTGATTTAGGGTTAGGGTGAGGGTAGGGTAAGTGTGTGGTAGTGTCGGACCTTAGGGTTAGGGTTTGGGTTAAGGTCAGTGCATATATAGTTGTGTGTAATGTGTAGTTTACATTTTGTGTGTCGGTGTTTTGGGTGTCGGTGTTATGGTGTTCGGTTTTGTGAGCTGTCGGTATTGTGTGTTTTCGGTCTTTTGGTCTCTGTGTTTTGGGTGTCGGCTTTGTGGCGTGTCGGTGTAGTGAATGGGACCCCTACAGATATATATATATATATATATATATATATATATATATATATATATATATATATATATATATATATATATGTGTGTGTGTGTCTACTTTGACACATCAAATTAACATTTCAGTGAAACTCAGTTTCGCTAGTCCTGTTTTGCAAAAGTGCATTTCACCGGAAATGCACTTTTGCAAAACAACACTTCACCGAAGGAATAAAAAGTAAAAACACAAATGCAGTACACTAAATAATGCAGGGGATACTGGCCCCCCCTGCAACCCTGCTACTAATATATACCAACTCCGAGATCGCACTACAGTGGGGAAAAGGGAAAATTCCCGCAATCTCCAATAACAGCCTTGGTGAACTGTAACTTCGTAAAAGTGCATTTCCGGAGAACTGCAATTTTGCAAAACCATACTAGTGAAACTGAGTTTCGCTGAAACATTAATTTGATGGGTCAAAGTAGACCCATATATATATATATATATATATATATATATATATATATATATATATATATATATATATATATATATATATATATATATATATATATATATATATGGGTCTACTTTAGAACACTGACAAGCGAAAACACCGATGACGAAAACACCGAGACCTGAAGATCGACAATTCAAAAGCAAGAAACTTCATATGCCCGACAAACCACAATCCCAACAATCAACAAAACAAATCAAATACCTTTTTCGAAAAACACACACATAACACAAGCACACCAAAAACCTTACAAACCTACACTAAACCTTACATACACAACTAAATATGCATTAACCTTAACCCAAACTCTAACCCTAAGGTCCGTCACTATCATACACTCACCTAACCCGTGCCCTAACCCTAACTCACTTAACCCACCCCTAAACCTAAAGTCTGTCACTATCGCACAATTACCTTACCCGCACCCTAAGCCTAACTCACTTAACCTGCCCCTAACCCTAAAGTCTGTTACTGTCGCACATTTACCTTAACATGTTGGTGTTCTTAGCGTCAGGCTTTTAAACTGTTGGTCATCTCAGTTGTCGATCTTCCGGTCTCGGTGTTCTCGTCGTCGGTGTTTTGGCGTGTCGGTGTTTTAAAGTATACCTATATATATATATATATATATATATATATATATATATATATATATATATATATATATATATAAATTTTTTTTCTAATACATACATATTCAGCATTTATATATCTTTTTCTGAAATGATAAAAAAAACTTTTCCACCAATCTAACATTTTTTATTTGTTCCAGTATGTCTCTCCTTTAACTTATTACACTTTCATATTCACCAACTGTTACTCCTGAAATCTTTACTTCCTTTCTTGTGAAATATATTCCATTTATTTATTTTTATCTCACCAAATCCACTTCATTTGATTTAACTGCAGAACAGCTTTTTAACAACTTTATGATCCTTATTACAACTTCACTTATTTATCCCTTGTTTTTAGTTATTAGAGCTAAATCATTAGCAAATGTCATAAATATTGGTAATATAACACTTCCTTCCAGCTCATATCTTGCCTCCCTCATTTCATGCAGGCATGTCTGAAATACTGCATTCATTATTAATACAAATAAGAACATACTCATCAGGCAACCTTGTTTCACTCCTCTATTAATACTTTATTTTTTTCATCCATCCATTTATCATAACTTGTATTCATGAATTTATAGCATTACTTGATTACATTAATGTTTTCCTCCTATGTCACATGCTTTAAAAACCTGGCATTGCTTCAAAGCTCATTTTATCAAAGGCTTTAGCTATGTCATATCCTATCAGTCTTGCTTTTTCATTTTCTTTCATTATCTTATCTACACTACAAACACTACACCACTAACACCAGCCAAACCTGTACAACACACTCCTACATATGTGGAGGTTTTCAACAAAAACATACAAAGCAAAAATCTCTCTCCATCTAATGAAACAGACGGTGTACAAATTCTGTAATATCCAGCAAAAGAAGAAACACCAGATGTACCACAGCAACATAGTTTATTAAAAAAGTAAGTGCTTTCGGGGATCTAACCCATGTCTGATGAAGGGGTTGGATCCCTGAAAGCACTTACTTTTTTAATAAACTACGTTGCTGTGGCACAGCTGGTGTTTCTTCTTTTGCTGCTCTCAACAAAAACATACCTAAATAAAAGGGACTTGCAAAGCAAACACACAAATGCACATCACAACCCACAGCACCAAGCATTAAACATAGTACACATGCCTGTGTCTCACAGCCTCTAAGGCCCAGCCACAGACCCAACATATTAGTCATAGGAGATTCTATCGTGAGACACACAGATGTGTCCCGCACCAAGCTAGACATGGAGAAAGACATGGTAAGTTGCTTGTTAGGTGCTAGAATCCACCATATCACACATGCACTCAAGTCTCTTAACAACAGGTACTGTTATGACTCTGTCTTAGTCCATGCTGGTGTGAATGACTTGAGACATACCTTTCTGGTCTAAGATTGAGCTCACTGAATATGTGTCCCAGACAGGTATATCTCTAGCATTAAGCAGCATTCTACCATCACCCAGAATGATGCCTCACCCAAAAAATGACTGACTTTAACAACTAACTTAGTTTTTGGTGTCATTCCAAGGGGATCCAGTACCTGACAGCCTGGGAGGACATGACTGACAGACCACGATGCTTTGCTAGAGATGGCCTTTATCTGTCCCCCTGGGATTTAGGCTTCTGGAAAATACTCTTGCTTTCCCCATAGTGCCTTTTTTAGGCAAAGTCATGAGCACTACATTACCAACATGAAAAATTCTTCTAAATGAAATTTAAAGGTCATGCTGCTAAACACTATGAGTCTTAGCATGAAACTGCACTCATTGCAAGCATTCCCTGTCCTAGAGGAAGCTGATACTTGTGCAGTCACTGAAACCTGGTTCAAAGCTGTGGAGAGCAATCCACCCTTACCAGGTTACTCATCCTACTATACTTTCAGACCCCAAATGGAGGGCTACAAAGCCAAAGGAGGTGGAGTTTCAATATTTATCAAAGGCACCTCCAGGCTGTTCAAATAGTATGACGCACTGGAGACACTCCAAGTGCAGTTAACGGTTGACAAAACACCTAATCAAATCATAGCTAGCTACAGACTCCACCCATGACTCAAGACACCTACTCCACCTATCTAGACTTACTTGAATCCATCAAGATTCAACCCTTTACTCTGATCCCGAGTGACTTTAACTACTCTGCCATAGAATGGAAGACGTATTCTAGCCCAAGCATGAATGCCCAGAGATTCCTTGACTTTGTCAGTGCCAATGCATTGGATCAGCTGGTTGATACCTCTGTGAGAGGTGAAAATATCCTGGACCTGGAACTAACCAACATGAGTAGCCACTGTAGCAACCCTACAGTGTCATCCTCCTTGGTAAGATCTGACCATAAAGCGATCACCTTCGAGGTCACCATCTCCCCTGATCCGCCCCCCAATTGTCAGAGTCAAACAAAAAAACTTTTCCAAAGTTGACTACAATCTCCTGAGGTATAAGCTGCTGTCCCTTCAGTAGGAACTAGTACTAATGTCCAAGCCTACAACAAAAAATATAAGACCACCTACATAGCTGTATGGACTCAGCAATACCTGACAGGACGAAATCATCTTCCTCAAGGAAGAGTAAACCTGTCTGTTGGACAGCAGCAATAAACAAACTCTATAATAAAAGGAAAAAAATTGTTGTCCAGGGCCAAGAAGGAGCAGGTGCCAAGATGGAAGCAATCTCTCCTTTGTCTGAACAAGCAAATAAGGTCACTGGTGAAATCCTCTAAGGCTAATTTTGAATCCAGATTCACCACATACACTTAGGACAATCAGAAGACCTTCTTCACATACATCTCCAGTCTGAAAGGTAACAACCAAATATGCTCTGAACTGGTGGTCAATAACACCACATACACAAATGCCATAGATATAGCCAACCTACTGGCAGACAGGTTCAGTGAAAACTTCACCCCGCTGTCCCACCATCAGTAAACCAGGACACCCCCAACACCTGCCCCCCCTCTCATCACCAGGGAGCAGGTGTTTAATGCCCTCTCAAAGGGCAAAAAATACAGTCTGCATGGGACCCAGCAACATCCCTGGCTGTATCATACATGAACTCAGGCATGAGCTATCAGCTCCATTAGGCACGCTATTCAACCAAAGCCTGAGCACTGGCTTCATCCCAGCTGAATTGAGGACAGCCACTGTGATCCCTCTACACAAAGGTGGAGCATCCACTGACCCAGGCAATTATAGGCCCATCAGCCTAACTAGCCTGATTTGCAAGGCCATGGAACAGATTATCATGGACCTTATAAGCAAGGACATTGGCAACTTCCAAATGCTTGGCCCCAATAAAGGGAGATCATGCCTGTTAATCTTGGCTGAGTTCTTCAAAACAGTCACCAAAGCCATGGATGAGGGGAAAATAGTGCACACCACCTACCCTGACTTAGCCAAAGCCTTTGACACTATTCCCCACTCAGGCATAATAGATAAACACTCCCAGCTAGGGATCAACCTGTATATTACAAGATGGATATCTAACTGGCTCACTGATAGAACCCACTCAGTCAAAATACAGGAAGCCACCTCTAGCAGTAGACCCGTAATAAGTGGTTTACCCAAAGGATCAGTCTTGGGTCCTCTACTGTTTGGGTTATACGTTTCTGAGGT
The DNA here is from genome assembly GCF_019279795.1 of Protopterus annectens. Classification (NCBI taxonomy): domain Eukaryota; kingdom Metazoa; phylum Chordata; order Ceratodontiformes; family Protopteridae; genus Protopterus; species Protopterus annectens. Next base: position 191,873,525 of record NC_056745.1, read on the forward strand.
GTAAGCCAAAACCAGTGGTCTGTGGCTGACCAAGTCTGCAGATAACTGCAGCTGAGTGCTGTCTTAAACTCCCCTAGTGATGTGAACATGCTCCAAGAGGGCCTTACCCAAAGAAATGACTGGTGCCAGAAGTATGGCCTCAAAATTAATGCCAAGAAATGCATCATTAGCGCCTTTGGGGAAAATGGAGTCCCCACTAATTATTACATTAATAAAAATGTGCTAAGCATGCAATCAGTCATGAGGGACTTGGGCCCTCAGGTTCATAGCAACCTGACTTTTGACCACCATGTTGCTTTCATTATATGGAAGGCTTTCTACATTGCCCACCTCATAAATAAGGGTATTTCATCCAGGAACAAGGAGGTCATAACATCCCTGTACTCCTCCCTTATCAGACCCAATATTGAGTACAATGCCCCCTTTGGCATGTACCTTGCCAAGTACATGCAGCAGCTAGAGAGATCACAGATGTTCCTGACCAAGAAAATCCAGGGTCTCAAACACCTGTCCTATACTGATGGGCTAAAAGCCCTGTTCCTCTGCTGAGTCTCATACAGACTGCTCAGAGATGTCCTGTATCTGGCATACAAGGCCATCTCAGACCGAGCCTTGATGGAGTTGCTGCATATCCCTATGTCAAACTCCACTTGGGCAACATGCATGCAAGGCCTCTGTCCCAAAGACTCCCCCATCTATGGAACAGACTCCCTCTCTATGTCAAGCAGAGTACCTCTCTAGCCCTCTTTAAGAGGAACCTGGATGACTGGATGGGAAACAGAAAATACACCCCTGGGATCTCACCTCTGTGGCCCTGCTGGGCAGGGGAAACAGGTGCAGACTTTGTGGGAACATGGACAAAATTCTTGGCTAGGCTTATAAGGGCCTCCAGGCCAATAACCTAATATCAGCCTATGAACCTATGAACTACTTCTACTAGAATTAACATTTGTTTTTATCTCTCCTTTTTATAACATGAATCCCTTCTTCTACTACCTGATAAGTATACTTTCTCCACCCTTTTTTGTAGTATATTCCTAAATATTTTATAGTTGGTGTTCCCTAGTGTTAAAGGCATCCAATTTTTTATATCTTTCCTTTTATCTCTTTTCCATATAAATGCTATCACTCCACCATACTCTCCTGTTTCCATTCATTTAAAATATTTTAAACTTATCTTTCATCTTTACTCATTTACTTATAATACTCATACCTTATATCATATAATCCTGGTGCTGATTCATTCTCAGCTTTGTTTATCACCTTCTCTGTTTCTTCTACTGTTATAGTGGGTCTATATTATATTGTCGACAACTCACAATGTTGACTCTGAAATGTTCGACACCAAAATGTCGAACTACTAAAATAGTGAACGGCCTTATAACTGATTTCTTTCCAACGGAAAGAAATCGGTTGGCCATTTTCTGACACCTGCCCTTTCCCTGAGTGTATTGCGGTCTCGGACTTAGAATATTTAGTTGTGGGGGTATGGGGGGCACAGGTCCCCATGTTGGGGGATGTGGGTGGTGAAGCCCTCCCACTTAAATATAGTTGTTTATGTGTGCCATTGTTGTTTGGAAAGAAATCAGTTATATGGCCATTTGCTATTTTAGTAGTTCGACATTTTGGTGTCGACATTGTGAGCTGTCAACAATATAGTAAAGACCCGTTACATTTTCTAAAAAATACCTTCTTTTCCAGATATTTTGTTTCACCTTCCATTCTTCTTGCCCATCCATTTCCTCTTTTTAATACATTTTCTCTATAAAATGTTCTACTACCACCATTATCATCTTGTTTGTAGTTTATATTTCCTTTGCTATCCAAAGTAGCATCTATCCATCCTTCTCTCATTTTCACTTATTTTGCTATATAAGGAGAACTTCCTTTTTGTCTTCTTTCAGAAAAAAAACTTTGCCTATGAAACTTTATTTTTTACTTTTTCTCTGTTCTTTTTATACATCTGTTTTTCTATTTCCTTTATTTTGTCACTTCCCTTTTCTATCTCTTTCCTATAACTCCATAAAATGTCTTTATATTTTATCACATTTCTTTGTTGTTCTTCTTTCCACTTATGAATATATTTGTTATACTTCTCCTTGTATACTACCCACCACTGAGTCCATTTTTACAAATAACATTTCTTTCTCTCCCTCTTATAATTTTTCCTCCTTTAAAACTCTGCAGATAACCTCTATATCCCTTTTCACTCCTTTATTAATGTTCTCTGTCTTCTTTATTCTATCCCATACTGCTCTATGATCTGAAAACTCTGCAATGTGTTTTCCCATGTTATTTCTTTCATGCCTTTAGAGTAAACTATATAATCAATTTCAGTCTTAAAAATTCCCTTTTATATGTCCATTCTCTATTCTTTCCTACTTTTAAATCTAACCATTTTATTAATTCCCTTAATGTCCTATACTGTTTTCCTTTCCTTTCTCTTTCTCAGGGTGCAGTTAAAATCTCCTCCAAAATTATTGACATATTTACTACCAAAATGATTTTGATTTCTTCAGACTTTCTCTTTGTCATATTATTATATGCATGAATCACTATTAATCTTATACATTTTGTCTCATTCCCCTATCACATATCACTACCTTTTCTAATACTATTGATGCTACAGCCACAATTCTTATTTATTTTTTAAAATAAGTTCTATTCCAGAAAGTCTCACTTCCTCCCAACCAAACAATACCTTTCCCTCATGTTGCCTCTGTTATTTTCCTTTTTTTTTCTTTTTTGATATATTTGAATTCTAGCAAGAAAAAAAAAACATTTTTTACACATTCCACCACCACCACTTCCAAACCTCTTATATCATTCTTAGGGCTATTCATTTTTAATGATAAAATTCCTGTATTATCATTTCCTTTTTTTTTTTTAAGTATTTTATTTCTAGATCTTACTTTTCTTTTCCTTCTCTTGAGCCTCCCGCCAAATACTGTTCTTCTTCTTTTGTCTCCAGTTCTTCCTCTTCACTTTCTTAAATTGCAAATTTGTTCTCTTCCTGTATATTAATAGCCTTGCTTTAAAAATGTTACTTCTTCCCTAACTACCTCTTTACTGGTTAACCTTTCTTCACTATCTCTCCCCCATACCAGTTTCTCATTCAACAACCTCCGTAGTAATATTTTCTGCTGTCTGTCTGTCTTCTGAGCTTTCCTCCTCATCTGCTCTTTCCTTTTCAAATATGGGATAGTCAAATGAGAGGTGTCCAACTTCTTTACATTTTCTACAAAAAGGCTTACAGTTTTTATGTTGTATGTCTCCTTTCCCCATATTGGCCTCATCTTTGTTTGTTACAATCATGTTTAAATGATTTTAATTCACACAGAAATATTATGCTTTAGATGGCCCCAGTACTTAGCAAGCCCGCTCTTACCATTCACAATTATTATCTTTGAACTATGTTGAATTTTCCCATTCTTAATATCCACTGTTACCCATACTTCCCAACTCCCAGCCCATACATTTCTTTCATTGCATATTTTTTTAAACTTCATGTACTTTACTACATATTGAATGAAAACAATAGTTTTAACTCATGCTTATCCTATCTGAAGTTCTAAATTGCACATTTCTATTTTTTTTACTTGAAGTCCAAAACTCTGAAATAAACTGCCTTTCCAGAGTCCTACTGTATTTCTTTTTTTTTCATTCTTTATCATAAATTTTCCAGCACGTTAGAGCTTTCATATGTAAATTCACAAAAATTTTCACTCCCAAATGAACTAATGCTTTCATGTCTTTAATGTTAAACTCTAGTGGCAAAATAATACTGTCCATAATGTCATACCTGCTCACATTGCCATAATTTTTACTTTTTATTCTTACCTCTGATCACTTTATCTCTGGCTCTTGATACACTGCAAATGTTTGTCCTCTCTCCCTTTCTTCTTTTATTCTTCCTTGCCTTCTTGCATCTGTATAACTTCTTCTTTCTTGTACCAAAAACCCTGTTGTAGAAGTAAACCATAAAAACTAGTGGTGGCTACTCCACTAGCTGAGAATACCTCCATTGTTTTCCCTTCACCAGCTGTTGTCTGTGTTTCCAGTCTATCAGTTTCTTCATTCTCTAGTACCCTCTCTACCATGTCACTTCATCTCACTTCTTCGCCTTCGTTTGGATTTGTCTGGCTCAGAAAATCTTATCAGCCCTTGCGTCTGTAACGTTATTTCATCCCCTTCTCCTTCCTCAGTAATTTTTTCTCCTGCTCCTCTCTCCATCTCTGTAGTACTCTCCGCCATTTTGTAATTCCTAGAATTGCAGCAGCAGCCCTCCAGCACCACCTATCAACTCCAGAAGGTTCTTCACTTCCTCTCTTCCAAACAGTAGGAGGAGTCCTCTGGTGTCCTAGTCAAATTCCCCCTGGTTAGTATGAATACTACCTCTGGGCTCCCCTGAAAAACGAGCATTGGCTTAGTGGAACTAACCTAAACATAAATGTATAAATTATATCTTCCAAGTTCTCAAAGCTTCCTTTTCTGAATTACTTCTTATACTTCTGTCACTTTTCTATCAGTCAGTCTGTTTTACTTTTTGAGCTGTCCCTTTTTTATGGTCTGACAGAAGTTATTGTCTATTAAAAGATTGCTGCATTTTCTGTCTTTATATGTTAACTGTGTTAACAGTGCATACTCCAAATCTAAATTAGTTTTGTGGATTTCTGCAG